>NC_137507.1:8457500-8475000 GCF_041902795.1 Electrophorus electricus
TTTATCATGGTGTGTTTTACTGCCAATTAAAGAGCAGATAAATGACCCTACTGCTCGTTAGGCCAGTCGTGCTGTACAGAAGGTAGTCAGTCTCTCTTGCACACACACACACACACACACACACACACACACACACACACACTCACTTAAACAAAGTACTGGATACATGTATGAGAAATATTAGCCGCCTGCTTCAGTTCATTAAAGAGTTTTTTTAAATATCCCATTACTTTAATGAAGTCATCTCTCCATCAAACTGCCATAACTGCCATTCCACCCCCGTCATCACAGCGATGGTTTTACTCTGTTAGTAATTACAGTCCGTGAAGGAATGTTCTCTTTGAAACGTACTCGTTTGTAACATTGGAAGCACTTCTTTATGTTTTTAAATGACATTCATTAAATATGCATATGCCTTCGTTAATATGCATATGCCTTGGTTCTGTCTTGTAGGGCTTGTAGGTCTATGCAATCCCCACACAATCAATATTCCTATCATGTGTGTTAACTACTGTTTGAT
This sequence comes from Electrophorus electricus, assembly GCF_041902795.1. Lineage (NCBI taxonomy): Eukaryota > Metazoa > Chordata > Actinopteri > Gymnotiformes > Gymnotidae > Electrophorus > Electrophorus electricus. The sequence continues at coordinate 8,458,021 of NC_137507.1, forward strand.
GGTGTTTGTCTGACAATGTATATTTGTTTAGTGTTTGAGCCTATTGATGGTGTTTGTCTGGTATTTGTTTGATGGTGTTTGTCTAGTGTTTGATGGTCTTTGAGCCATTTGATGGTGTTTGTCTGGTATTTGTTTGATGGTGTTTGTCTGGTGTTTGGTGGTGTTTTTAAAGGTGTTTGAGCCATTTGATGGTGTTTGATGGTCTTTGAGCCATTTGATGGTGTTTGTCTGACACTGTTTGTTTAGTGTTTGAGCCATTTGATGGTGGTTGTCTGGTGTTTGAGCCATTTGGTGGTGTTTGTCTGAGCTTTCTCTTCCAATGCCTGAACTGCACCAAGCCTTTGATATTACTATTTAGGTTGTTAAGTAACACGCAGTAGATCCTTGATAATATGCCTTCAAGTTAAGTCTAGAGTTCAAGTGGTTTAAAGATGGTGTGCATGTGTGTGTGTTTGTGTGTGTGTGTGTGTGTGTGTGTGTGAGTGAATTGGGAGTTTGAGTGGTTTAAGGGTGGTATGTGTGTGTGTGTGTGTTAATAGGGAGTTCAAGTGGTTAAGCGTGGTGGTGTGTGAACAGGGAATTCGACTGGTTTAAGGGTGGTTTGTGTGTGTGTGCGTGTGTGTGTGTGTGTGTGTGTGTGTGTGTGTGTGTGTGTGTGTGTGTGAGTGAATTGGGAGTTTGAGTGGTTTAAGGGTGGTATGTGTGTGTGTGTGTGTTAATAGGGAGTTCAAGTGGTTAAGCGTGGTGGTGTGTGAACAGGGAATTCGACTGGTTTAAGGGTGGTTTGTGTGTGTGTGTGCGTGTGTGTGTGTGTGTGTGTGTGTGTGTGTATGAGCGGGGAGTTCGAGAGGCGTTTGTGACAGTTTTAAGTGAGTTGGTCATTAATCGCTGTGTCAGGCCAGATCAGTCTTATGAAGCAACAGCAGCTGGTGATGACCTAAACGTTCCACCCTGATGACCCCTGAGTGTGTCGTAAACTGGGTTTGGCACTCAGAGAGTTTTCCTGGGATTCAGCCGTCCGAGCAGTGCAGCGTTCCACAGAAACAGCTGGGGTGCATCCATACATCACAGAGAGGCTTTAAAAAGAGGCTTACAGAGCCATTCCTTGTGTCAACAGAAAGAAGGAGAGCAGAGGAGAGAAGAGGAAGCGGAAGAGGAGAGGAGATGAGAGGAAGAGGAGAGGAGAAGAGAGGAGAGGAAGAGGAAGAGGAGAGGATGAGGAGAGGAAGAGGAGAGGAGAGGAAGAAGACAGAAAGAGGAAAGGAAGAGGAGAGGAGAGGAAGAGAAGAGGAAGAGGAAGAGGAGAGCATGATGAGAGGAAGAGGAGAGGAGAGGAAGAAGACAGGAAGAGGAGAGGAGATGAGAGGAGAGGAATAGGAGAGGAGATGAGAGGAGAGGAAGAGGAGAGGAAGAAGACAGGAAGAGGAGAGGAAGAGGAGAGGAGAGGAAGAGGAGAGAGGAGAGGAAGAAGACAGGAAGAGGAGAGGAAGAGGAGAGGAAGAGGAAGAGGAGAGCACGAGGAGAGGAAGAGGAGAGGATAGGAAGAGGAGAGGAGAAGAGAGGAGAGGAAGAGGAGAGGAAGAGGAAGAGGAGAGCATGAGGAGAGGAAGATGAGAGGAGAGGAAGAGGAGAGGAGAAGAGAGGAGAGGAAGAGGAAGAGGAGAGCATGAGGAGAGGAAGAAGACAGAAAGAGGAGAGGAGATGAGAGGAGAGGAAGAGGAGAGGAGAGGAAGAGGAGAGGATGAGGAGAGGAAGAGGAGGAGAGGAGAAGAGAGGAAGAGGAGAGGAGAAGAGAGGAGAGGAGAAGAGAGGAGAGGAAGAGGAGAGGACAAGGACAGAGGAGAGGAGAGGAAGAGGAGAGGAAGAAGACAGGAAGGGGAGAGGAAGAGGAGAGGAAGAGGAGAGAGGAGAGGAAGAGGAGAGGAAGAAGACAGGAAGAGGAGAGGAAGAGGAGAGGAGAGGAAGAGGAAGAGGAGAGCATGAGGAGAGGAAGAGGAGAGGAGAGGAGAGGATAGGAAGAGGAGAGGAGAAGAGAGGAGAGGAAGAGGAGAGGAAGAGGAAGAGGAGAGGAGAAGAGAGGAGAGGAAGAGGAAGAGGAGAGCATGAGGAGAGGAAGAAGACAGAAAGAGGAGAGGAGATGAGAGGAGAGGAAGAGGAGAGGAGAAGAGAGGAGAGGAAGAGGAGAGGATGAGGAGAGGAAGAGGAGAGGAGAGGAAGAAGACAGAAAGAGGAAAGGAAGAGGAGAGGAGAGGAAGAGAAGAGGAAGAGGAAGAGGAGAGCATGATGAGAAGAAGAGGAGAGGAGAGGAAGAAGACAGGAAGAGGAGAGGAGATGAGAGGAGAGGAATAGGAGAGGAGATGAGAGGAGAGGAAGAGGAGAGGAAGAAGACAGGAAGAGGAGAGGAAGAGGAGAGGAGAGGAAGAGGAGAGAGGAGAGGAAGAAGACAGGAAGAGGAGAGGAAGAGGAAGAGGAGAGCATGAGGAGAGGAAGAGGAGAGGATAGGAAGAGGAGAGGAGAAGAGAGGAGAGGAAGAGGAGAGGAAGAGGAAGAGGAGAGCATGAGGAGAGGAAGATGAGAGGAGAGGAAGAGGAGAGGAAGAGGAAGAGGAGAGCATGAGGAGAGGAAGATGAGAGGAGAGGAAGAGGAGAGGAGAGGAAGAGGAAGAGGAGAGCATGAGGAGAGGAAGAAGACAGAAAGAGGAGAGGAGATGAGAGGAGAGGAAGAGGAGAGGAGAGGAAGAGGAGAGGATGAGGAGAGGAAGAGGAAGAGGAGAGCATGAGGAGAGGAAGAGGAGAGGAGAGGAAGAGGAGAGGAGAGGAGAAGAGAGGAGAGGAAGAGGAGAGGACGAGGACAGAGGAGAGGAAGAGGAGAGGAAGAGGAGAGGAAGAAGACAGGAAGGGGAGAGGAAGAGGAGAGGAGAGGAAGAGGAGAGGAAGAAAACAGGAAGAGGAGATGAAGAGGAGAGCATGAGGCGATGGAGAGGAAGAGGAGATGAAGAGGAGAGCATGAGGAGAGGAGGAGCAGATGAAGATGGAGACCCATGGCGGCAGCCGTGGTGCGTTCTCTCCTCTCCTGCCTCAGAGCCCCACACTGCTCCGGTGCTTGTGTGATTCCTACGTGAGACCTTGTGTTGGATGTTTCTACCCTGTGGTCTACAGAAATGACCTTCTGATCGTAACCATTTCAGTGATGTGTCATGTTAAAAGCGCGCTGTGTGCTGTTTAATAGTGTCGCTGGTGGGGTGGGGGTGGGGGTTCCCCCTCCATGATTCTGTTTCATGTCTCACATTTCTAGAGAAGAGAAATTCTCACTTTTGCCTTCCAGAGTAGCAGCACTGACCTAGGATCAGAGCTAGCCTGCCCCTTTACAGCGATCAGAGTCACATAGACAGCTGGTAGCTAATCCCACATCAGTGTGCCATCGCGTGCCTGATAAATTCGTTTCCAGCGTGCTGAGAATGTGATGAATATGACAGCGTAATGCGATTCCAGCTGGTGCGCCTTCCAGCCAGACCCGGAGACTTTCCTTGCGTTACGCTCTCGCACTGGGTTTCCACAGCTCGCTACGTACGGGGCTGTGTGTCATTAGCGCGTCAGAGGTCATAAATCATGGAGAAATGATCACATGTTTATCGTCAGGCCGTCAGCAGCCTGCAGAAACGCTGACGTCCCCCCAGCGGTGACGGGGCCCATCTCCCGCTGTGTTTCATTTCAGACGTCTTTATATCCCCTGTTGTCTGGAAACATCAAAGTGCCATTAGCCCTAATTTGATTGCGGCCGTTCCGCACGCGTCCGTGCGCCGCTGTCTCGGCGTGCTATTGCATCTGACAGTCGGGATCGGCCGTGTCGCGCATAAACACGCCGTCGGAAGATTCCGCCGATTACGCAACGCTCCCTGTCAAGGTGTCTCGACATGGGCGTGCGCAAGAAAACAAAACAACAACAAAAAAAACGAAAATGAAAAAAGCATTTTGTACATGTATTCAGAGTACACAGACGTGCGATTACTGGGGCACGAGGGGCTTGCAACACACACGCACACCCCCCCCAGCCTTTGAGCTTGTGACACACACACATACACCCACCAACCCCAGCCTTTGAGCTGCACACACAGTTCTTCACATTTTTGGCAGATCATTTTGACTCCGTTTTGGGTCGGTCTCCCGAGGTTTGCACAAACGCAGGCACATCAACAGAATGACGGGGCTCTCACTCACCGCCGTCTACACCCCACCTTTCTAAAGTCGGAGTTTAAAGTTCCATTCTACGACTGCTTGGAAAAACAAACAAACATTCACATCCTTGCTGAAGCAGACCCCCCTTACCTGCAGTGGTACTGGCCGGCGAATGCCACAGTAGTATCTACTGATGCTAATTCAGTTTGGAAACAGTGCAAGACAAGAGTAAAATAGGGGTCTTTTCTGGTAGGTGTTCGGCTCACAGAAGACCTTTAATCTTCCTCGAGGAGCTGACAGCCAAATGTCACGCGGCCGACCGAAGGTATGCGATTCCTCTTTCAGAATCTCCCGGCGCCCAGCGGGTCGCCCTCGGTCCCAGGAGCGCACGCGATATCGAAGAACTGGCTGTAGGCCTCGTCTTTGAAGTGCAGCTAGAGACATGAGCTGGGGAGAGGGAGAAGAGGGGGAAAGAGTGGAGGAAAAAGGGAGGAGAGAGAGAGAGATAGAGAGATGATAAATTAGCAAATTACCTCATCAAGATTAAAGACATCCTATCTACATCCAGAAAAAGCCCGGGTGTCCAGAGAGGAAAGGATTTGCTCCCACCGCCTGTCAGGAGAGACTGAAACTGAGAGACACGTTGTTCTTTCATGCCCAAAATACAAAACCATCAGTCCTCTGTAGAGAATTACTAATAACCCCTCCCACCGTCCCCACTCTGACTGATACGAAAAAACTCAAACTATTGCTGCGGAAAACCACAGAAACTGTAGATTTAGCAGGACAATTTATACAAAACTGCCATAAAATCAGAGAAAACACCATAAAAGATGCATTCACAATTATTTAGACTATTTATAATCTAACGTAACCGTTACTGTTCACTTCATTATGTTCCATTTGGGTTCAGACATTGAAATGTCTGATGTTCTACAATGTTGCTGCTGTTGTTTCTGTTCCCTATAAAAACTCTTAATATGTGAAGTAATAATGCATATAAATATATGGTATTGCTCTGGCAACATCCTGTCATGCCAATAAAGCACATTTGATTTGAGAGCGACAGATGCACAGAAACATAGCAGCAGTAGCTAGCCAGTGCACTCTGAGTACGGAGAGTCTGACTGAAGTCCTCAGCTTGGAGAGTCTGATTACAGAGACTTTCCATGCCTGATCCTTGGCTCCACCCAGTGTCCAGCCCAGATGGAGGCCACTACAGACTAGCGGTCAGAGCAGACGAAGCCCTCTGTCCCCTCTGCTGTCTGGACCAGGCCAAAGTCTGATTGATTCATACTGGGACCAGTCCTCAGTTCTCGGTGTCTCAGGTTTTCTGTTGGCTTACTGCATCCGTTCCTGTGCTGACACTAAATAAAGCCCAGCTGGTTTCAGCTAGAGAGAGAGAGAGAGAGAGAGAGAGAGACTCCTTTGTCCTGTGGCAGGACGCCATGCAGAGAACGGGTCCAACTGACCTGATTCCACTTGTTTTCTCTCTCTCCCTCTTACTTTTACTCATTCTGTCTCTCTGGAAGCAGTTCAGATGAAAAACTGCGGCGTTCCGTTCCAGGGGCTTTTAGGCACATTTGTTCCTCTGCCCCCTCCTTAGCCCCGCCCTGCCCCGCCCCACCCCCCACTGTGGTCTTTAGCTACCTTCTTTCTTTCTTTTTAAAAAAGTTTCTTTTTTTTTTTAATACCTTCAGATTCACAGCATGAAATTGGCACGGAAGCAGTGGGGTGTTCAGGTGGAGGCGCGAGAGGAAGAAGGTGATTGGTGGAACTGGAGGATTGAGAAAAGGGGGAATACGGGGGCAGAGAAGGGCCCGCTCCAAGCGGTGTTATCCGGAACAGGATATTACGGGAATGTCATTTTGTGTGGATGGAGGTTGATAGTGTGGGGATGAGGGTGGAGGTGTTTTCTTTTTCTTTCTTTCTCTGTGCCCAGGTAATGAAAGTGCGTGTGCTTGAAAGATTGACAGACAGGAAGTCGACTTGATTAAACAGCGCCGCATATGGCGTGACTGGCATGTGATTGGCAGGTGATTGGCAGGTGATTGGCATGGTTGAAGCGGTGGGTACATGGTGCCATACCGCATGCACCTTGTCGCTAGGGCCAGTCCGTGCGCACGCACCCTGTCGCTAGGGCCAGGTCTGCTGGCTGCCTCTGTGTCCCTCCACTTAGTCTCTGTCAAATACCCATGTATGTACACACACACACACACACACACACACACACAACTCATCTGTAGACCCTTTTCTCATTTCCTTGGTGATGGGCTTGTTGACCTCTGACCTCTGAGGTGATGTCACTAACAGTGATCTGGACTGTGTTGTGTGTTTTGGCTGTTGCTTCTCCCCCCACGCCGATCCGTGTTGGGGTGGTTGGGTCGTCAGGCTGTGCCTTCTGATGGTCTTGCATCTCCATGACTCGTTGCACAGGAAACGCGTCCGTGTGGAAACTCTGATTCCGGACAGTGTGCAGCTGAGGGCAGAGCGCGGTGAAAAGTCAGAACTCTGCCGAGAGAAGAAACCCAGCCAAGCACACACGCCCTCGCGCTCACCCACACAAACGTGCCACATTAAAACCTCCCTCCCTCTCTCCGTTTTTCCCCATTCATTTTCCTGTTCGCCCGTCCCCTTTACTGTTGTTGAGCGGAACCGTGCTGAATTGAGCGCGGTCTCCTCCATCGATCCGGCCAATCGCTCATAAAGCTCCGTTCCGGCAGGCCAGACCTGTACGCTCCGTTGGCGTAATGAAGGGTCCCTGCGTCTGACGGATGGATGCATGGGCGGATCGTGCGTACGGGCTGGCCTCCCCACGCTCACTCCTGCATTGATCCCGTCTCTCCGAGGTTGGTCCAACAACCTCCATCGCCTCCGGACTCAATGGTGCTTACACTAGCAGAAACCCCCCCCCACACCCTCAGCCTGCGCCGCTAGGCTTACTGCTAGGGACCGTCATTCTGAGGAACACGGGTCCGGATGTAATTGGGTTTTTATCGGCACTGGAGCGAGTCAGCGGGCCGGGCTAGGGTCCAGCGGGTTGGGTTTCTAATTTATGGCGGGTCTGGCGGGATTCAGAACCTGGCCGTTACACCGATGTTACATGCTAATTCCATGCACTAGCGCTGGCCCTGGGTCACTGTGTACAGAGTAGCCGGGCACACCAGCGCCATGGCAACAGAGTAGCTGGACATGCCAGTGCCATAGCAGTGGAACCCCTGAGCAACTGGGGATGTACTGGATGCATTTCAAAGTGAACATTGAACAGTTGTAAAGCACAAGTTGGAGTGATTGGCCAGTGTGAGGGAGCGGGACGCTAGAACACAATGGCCCGTGTCCTCAAACTCTGGATTCATCTTCTGATCCTGAATTCCTCTTTTTGTGTTCGTGTGGAAGGTTCATACGACTTTGCCACGCGATACGGCCAACGCGTGCTCGTAAACGGTTGTAAACTGTCACGACTCCCTGACGTAAAGAGTTACAACGTGCCACCTGTTGGTAGGAGAGTGAGCGTGAACTGGGAGTGTGAGGCTCTCTGTCCATCTGTCCATAATAACAACTCTGAAAACTCCATGGGTTTGAGGTGTTGGTCAATACACATGAAGTCAGTTAGCGCACACGTTTTGAAGATCGGTAAACACAAACACGTCCTTTTAATGGCGTAAGTGGCAGAATTAAGAGCCAAAGGCAAGAACGTAAGAGCCGTGATTCCCCACTCAGCAGCTCGGGGAGCTGTGATGTGTTCTGCCTGTGCGCGGAAGAGGGTGTGATTTAAGGGGCTTGATCTGAAGTTACATTTAAATAAAGAGTCTTATGGACTGTCGAAGGTAGCCATGACTAACATGAGAGGAGGTGAAACAGAAGTCTTCCTCATGGATGAAGAGGAGGAGAGAGGAGAGGAGAGGAGAGAATACATGTCATAACAGGTTGGCATACAGGAGCCAGATGCTGCAACTGGATGTTTCCTTTGCACAGTGACATCGCAAAGTGTGAAAGGACTGGAATGCACTACTCGGCATTCGTTTGGATGGCCTACCGGGCCTTTGGAAGATGGCAGAGACGGATGAACAGCGTATCATCACATTTGGTCTAGATGGGCCTTGTCTCTTAAATCCGTAACATCGTATAAATCCAATAGCAAAGTATAAACAGGATTTCAGCATGATGTCATCATATTTACAACTATATATTCAAACTTCACTGTTCTTCAGACTAATGAAATAATGAATTATTTCTATCATTATTTATTTCAGGATCTAACTTAATCTAACAAGATCAAATTTGGTCTAATCCAAGTTTGAGGATTTATATTAATATGTATACTAAGAACTGTAAACATGTCAGGGTTGCACGTATCACATGCATGGTTGTGCACCCTTGGTGAACTGCTGTCCGGGGTGTCATCAATCATCACTGGTATTCCTAGAACATTATATCCCCTGTATATAAACCCCGTTTTTTGCCAATGTTGCTATTTCCAAATCAATCTCAGCAGCGCGGAAGTCATTATTCCCTTATCAGAGGCTCCGTTCTGGGAGATGAGCGTAACTTTCATACGTTATCTGTCCCCTGACATCATAAAACACAAAGATTTATTGTGTTTGTGTTGCACACACAAGGACGTGTACATACATTCTTGTGTCTACCCAGCCGGCCTTGCTGCCCAGTTTTAATTCCCGACCAGGACAGAGGGATTGCGGCGTGGCGCGGGACATTCTAATAATTTAGGCTCTTTTGCCTAAATGCCGTGTATCCGGTTCCTTTCTCTCCAGCTCCTGACCATCGACGACAACTTCTGTGGGTTGGACATGAACGCCCCGCTGGGCGTGTCCGAGATGGTGCGTGGCGTCCCGCTGTTTTCCGAGTCCAGTGACAAATTGACCTCCGTCATCGCCTACGTCTACAAGAACTACTCGCTGGCCTTCGTGGGCACCAAGGGGGGCCGACTGAAAAAGGTAGGAGTCCTTCCTGTTCCTGTTCCTGTTCCTGTTACTGTTCCTGTGCGGGCCCTGACGCTCAGGTCACGCGGTCTGTCAGGTGGAACATCCTGTAAGCGTGTAGATGTCTGTGCCGTAAACAGCTCTAGGAACTGCTCACCTGTATTGGATGTGCTGTGGTTAAGGAGAGACCTGCTGTGGTTCAGGAGAGACCTGCTATAGTTAAGGAGAGTTAAGGAGAGACTTCACTGCTATGAAGGTTCTGTGATTTGTTTGAAGATTTCAGCTGTGGGATGGGAGTGTATAATGGAGTGTGAGGGGAGTGTAATGGAGTGTAAGGGAGTGTAGGGAGAGTGTAAGGGAGTGTAAGGGGAATGTATGGGAGTGTAAGGGGAGTGTCATGGAGTGTATGGGAGTGTATGGGAGTGTAAGGGTGTGTAGGGAGAGTGTAATGGAGTGTAAGCGGAGTGTAATGAAGTGGAATGGAGTGTTAGGGGAGTGTAATGGAGTGTAAGGGAGTGTAGGGGAGTGTAAGGGGAGTGTAAGGGGAGTGTTAGGGGAGTGTAATGGAGTGTTAGGGGAGTGTAATGGAGTGTAATTGTACAGGGAGACGCAGCCTGGCTGCAACTTACGGTGCCTTATGCGCTTAGTGTTTGGACTTATTAGTAATGGATTAGCAATCACCTGGTTTGCTGAGAGAGAGGGAGTGAGAAAAAAGGAGAGAGAGAGAGAGAGAGAGAGAGAGAGAGAGTGAGAGAGTGCTAACTCTGGGGCTTTTTACCCATGAAGTGATAAACAGGGTAATTGGATGATGTGGTACATGGGCTCTGGGTCTGCTACCCTCTAGGTCTCTCTCTGGGTCTCTGTGGGTCTCTCTCTGGGTCTCTCCCTGGGTCTCTCTGTGGGTGTCTCTCTGGGTTTCTGTGGGTCTCTCTGGGTCCCTCTGTGGGTCTCTCTGGGTTTCTGTGGGTCTCTCTGGGTCCCTCTGTGGGTCTCTATCTGGGTTTCTGTGGGTCTCTCTCTGGGTTTCTGTGGGTCTCTCTGGGTCCCTCTGTGGGTCTCTCTGGGTTTCTGTGGGTCTCTCTGGGTCCCTCTGTGGGTCTCTATCTGGGTTTCTGTGGGTCTCTCTCTGGGTTTCTGTGGGTCTCTCTGGGTCTCTCTGGGTCTGCTACCCTCTCCCTGCCTGGTGCTCTGGAGGCCGCGGCTAAGACGAATTTGCAGGCCATGTAGGAATAGACTGTATTATGAGAGAGAGAGAGGAAAAAGAGAGAGAAGGATTGTGAAAGGAGAGAGATAGCATGAGAGAAGGGGAGAGAGAGAGACAGAGAGAGAGAGAGGGAGCTGTGGACTCTTCTGATGCGCTCACCCTGTTGGGGTTTGTGGATGCAGACAAAGTCTGACGTGCAGCTCTCACTGCGGCTGTTTTGTTTTTGTTTGTTTGTTGTTGTTGTTGTTGCTGTATAACGAGGGCTAGGTGGGAGGAGGGGGAGGGGCGGCGGGTGGGGGAGGGGTGGGGCACCGCTCCGACACCAAACAGGTTGCTGATTGGCTGCTGTGTTCGCACACGTGTACAAGTGGGTGTGGACCCATGTGGTCGGCCACATCACTGCTGGCGTCCCTGGTTGGACATGACGCCGGTTGACGTGGTAGGTCCAAAATAGAGAGAAATAAAGATACCGAAGAACATGACAGACATGTTGACTCACACACACATGCATGCACTCTCTCTCTATCTCTCTCACACACACACACACACACACACACACACAAATCTTTTAGACGCTGTTTAAGCAATTGCCATTGTCCTCTGTGGAAAACAGTGGATGATATCACTGTTGTTGGTGAAACAAAACATGTCGATAAAAACATCGCGCAAACTAGACATTAATCAACAGGTTTATACGTGCTCTTAATGGACAGTGATTTATAGACCACCAGCAAATCACATCCGCCATCCCCTTTACTGCCCAGTCATTAGCCTGTCACTGAGGGCAAACATTAGCCGCACTGTCACTGATCCAGTTTAGAAGATGGCTGGGAACATAAATCTTAGCAACGACTCTTGGGCGTAAGTTTGTCTGTAAATCTCTCCTGCTCCCTTAATCCCTGCGTGAGTGAAGTGGTTCTCGAGGGGTCACGTTTTTGCAGTAACGTTTTTGGCTTACCGGACGTGTCTGAGAGCTCCATAATGTTGTCCTGATGGCATCTGAGAGCTTTAAACGAAAGGTGTGAGTCCAATCAAAGGCTGCAGCGATGGCTCGTGTCAGATCCACAGTCGGGGATGTTCAGTACCTTAGCCGTTTCCCTTTGGCTTCCCATGGGATGTAGTAGGGACGTGCGCAGATAACGAACGAGAGGAACAGGAAATATGGGAATGCAGGGGCGTGGCTCTCCGGTCTGTGCAGGGGCGTGGCTCTCCGGCCCGGGTAGGGGCGTGGCTCCATGGTCTGTGCAGCGGCATGGTTCTCTAGCCTGTACAGGGGTGTGGCTCTCCGGCCTGTACAGGGGCGTGGCTCTCCAGCCTGTACAGGGGCGTGACTCTCCGGTCTGTACAGGGGCGTGACTCTCTGGCCTGTACAGGGGTGTGGCTCTCCGGCCTGTACAGGGCGTGGCTCTCTGGCCTGTACAGGGGTGTGGCTCTCCGGCCTGTACAGGGCGTGGCTCTCTGGCCTGTACAGGGGCGTGGCTCTCCGGCCTGTACAGGGGCATGGCTCTCTGGCCTGTACAGGGGCGTGGCTCTCCGGCCTGTGCAGGGGCGTGACTCTCCAGCCTGTATAAGGTGTGTGGCTCTCCGGCCTGTGCAGGGGCGTGTCTCTTTCACCTGCTCCGCTGCTCAACTGTGTCAAAAAATGGGAGACAGATGGGAGAAAGGGTACAAGACAGATGGGAGAAAGGGTACAAGGTTCGGTGTTCTGTCCTAATCCAGAATCCGGAAAAAGAAACCTACAGATTAGGGAAACTGCCAGCTCTGCAGTGAACGTGTCTATATATAGCGAGCGTGCATGTATCTGCTGGGAGTTAGACAGACCGCGTGAGACTGCAGCACAGAGCTGCAGCGACGTGACACGAAGAGCTTTGGGAGCAACTCCTGAGCACGTCGGCACACGCACATCTGCAGTCACGTCGGCACATGCACGTCAGCTAATGCACGGAGCAGCTGTGACACGCCACCGAGCCACCTGGGGCCCTCGAGACGTTGAGCGGCCCGGCCACGTGCAGGTCCCCGGGCATGCCTGACCTCCCAAACGTCGGGTGCATTTAGCCATTAAATGGAAGGTGAAGCGGACGTCCCTGACCTGGACGTCTGCTGTAGTGGAGCACGCCGGAGAAGCGCTCAGAAACTTTCACGGGAGACGACGGCCTTTTTATCTCACTGGTGATGGCAGTGATTGTCAAGATACCATCAATTTGCTTGTTGTCTAGGAATAGGTCAAGATCTCCTTCAGTCCTGACTCTCTCTCTTTCTCTTTCTCTCTCTTCTTATCTCTCTTCCTCTCAATCTTTCTCTCTCCATTTGTCTGATTTCTACTCCCTCCTACTGAAAGGATCATTTAGTTAGCAAAAGTGAGAGTGTGTGTCTCTGAGTGTGTGCATGACTGTGTGTGTAATGACTTTTCTTCAAGTGTGCAGTAGTGTGTGATGCATGCCCACTCACTTTTATGTGTATATATGCATGTGTGTAAGAAAGAGAGAGAGATTGTGTGTGTGTGTGTGTGTGTGTGTGAGAGAGAGAGAGAGAGAGAGAGAGAGAGAGAGAGTGAGAGTGTGTGTGTAATAATTTTATTTCTTCTGGTGTGCAGTAGTGTGTGATGCATGCCCAGACTCACTTGTGTGTGTGTGTGTGTGTGTGTGTGTGTGTGTGTGTGTGTGTGCGATTCTCAGCACAGATGCAGATTATTGAAATGGTAAGAGTGAGCTCAGGCCACTGAAGCAGAGGATTAAGTGCTGAAACCTAATGATGAAATATGCTGCTATACTGGCCACTGTATATGCTGCTCTGTGTGTGTGCGCGCGCGTGCTTTTTGACAGCACATGCGCCCATGTGTGCTTTTGTCTATCTGTGCGTGTTTTTGCATCCTGGTCTTCGTGCATTGTCTATGTGTGTGTGTGTGTGTGTGTGTGTGTGTGTGTGTGTTAAGAGCTTTTATCAACCTCCTAGCAGCCGATTTTGCCAAACCCCAGAGGAAAGCACCACAGACATCATTCACGCTATTATGTAGCAAGAATATCCATACTTCCTCATCTTCATTACCATGGTGTGATAGACACTGATATGTAAGAGACCTTCACTGTGTGTGTGTGTGTGTGTGTGTGTGTAACCTGGAAAACTTCCACTACCCCTGCCAATGAATGCATGGGTGCGTTGCCATAGCAGCCGCTCTCGATCTCTCTGCATTATGGTATATTACAGCAGCTCCAGCGATCATAGGGACCAGGGCCATTACGCCTTTGTTCCACAGCCTTGTCTTTTGAACACTCTCCATATGCTCCTTGCACTTTTCTCTGACTTCGCTGCAGAAAGGCATCGTCTCGTACGTGGCCGAGACGGTCGAGACGCCCTCGAAGGTCCTGCCCTTCATGACCTCGTGTGATCCATTTGTCTCACATAGATCTGTGAGCAGAGAGAAGTGAAATAGCAGGACTGGGCAGTTTGGGCCCCATAAAGTGATACCTAGGAGTGTGCTAGGGGTGCACTAGTAGGGTGATAGGAGTGCACTAGGAGTGCACTAGCAGCTCGCTAGCAGCACTAATGTGAGAATGCCAGGAGAAGCTGATTAGCGCTGGATGGAGGTGGTCATGCCAGCTGTCCCTGGGTTCACCGTTAATCACGCTAATCCGACAGTTATCCAACTCACTCCTCCCTCCATTTCCACCCCTCTCTCTCTCTCTCCCCCATGCTCTCCTGGCAGGAGACGGTGGAATTTCATCGGTGTTTGTTCTGCCTGTCGTAACCGAAAACTCGGGGTCCCATTTGGAGCTCGTACCGGCCCATGTGTTTGGAGAGGCAGCGAGAGACTTCCTCCCCCCCCCCCCCACTCGTTAGGCGGACACGAGTCGCCGATGGCAACCGAGAGGCGAGCCTTGGTAACGGCCCGTGAGCTGGGGGAAGCTGGTGCGTCTAGTCTTCCCGTCTGAAACAGAAACGGAACACACCTCACGGCCTTTCTCGGGCAGGCTTGTTATTCTCCACCGTGTCCTCTGAGAGAGAGAGAGAGGTGGGGGGGCAGTGGGGATGGATCCCAGCAGAACGAGAGCAGCAGCTCGGTATTCTCGCTGCTGTCGTCTTTTAGATGTGCCGTTCGTCTAATGAAAGGCGCAGAGCTGTAGTGTCACGTGTGTTCTCGGCCGGGCTGAACTTTTGCGGAGCTACGAGTGAATGTCAGCGCACTGCCGTGTGCACAAATTGGGCTTAACAATAGCGCTGCTCCTCCGCGTGCGTGACTGTTTTTGCGTTATTTATAGTCGGGTGCGGTTTGACCTGCGTCCACGCGCGTTCCTCCATAATTGATAGAGGCGCTGGCAGCTCTGCAAGGTGACGGTGCACACGAGTCAGCGTTACGTCACCGGCTGCAGTGCATCATGGGAGTTGTAGTCAATTACTTTGCGTTGCACAATGGTGGCTGTGGTATGTTATACCCGCCTCAGGTTTTTGCTTGCTTTCCTACACTATTAATGTGTTTCTTGCCAGATAATGACATGTTGCTGTTTGCATATGTTTATGCCTGATCAGTTTAATTTTCACATTCTTTGCGTTTATTTTGTCCACATGCGTTGAAAGAAAATGAGGAATCATAGCTGAGAGGTATGACGGAAAACAAAAGAGAGAGAGAGAGAGGAAGAGAGAGAAGGGATGAGAGAGATGATGCGAGAGAGAGAGAGAGAGAGAGAGAGAGAGAGAGAGGAACAGTGGATGAGTTAAGGAATACCTCTGAGTGTGTGGCAGTGCAGTGCAGTATGTGAGTGCGTCTGTCCGTTTGTAGGTTTTGTGCCAGGATTCTATAATCAGACCGCAGTAGTGTCAGATCTGCCTTGCTGCCTGTCTGATGGTGCAATACTGCTCTGTATCCCCATGACTGATTTGTTATGTAGGGCCGCCTCTCCGACACTGATGCTGGTGTGAAGACAGGGCGGTTTGACATCTGGGTCACAGCCTCGAATGAAAGATGCTCTGTGTTTTGGGGTTGTGTGTGTGTGTGTGTGTGTGTGTGTGTGTGTGTGTGTGTGTGTGTGTGTGTGTGTGTACATCCTTACAGAGTGTCCCTATTCACATCAGTATTTCCAGTGACAGACGTACTCTCTCCATCCCTCTTCCGTTCTCTGTCTCTCTTTCTTTCTCTCCATCTCTCTCTCACTCTGCTCTTCTCCCTCCTTCTTTAAGTTAAATTTGTGTGAGTAGCCCGGCCCCTTACATTACTGATGGTCTTAAAGAGCTCACTCAAGGCTTATGATCTGAGCGCCTATCCATAAACAGCCCATTAACTCTGCTGTAAAACCTTCTAAGACTCCCACACAGATGGCCACGCCTTCCATTGGTGATAGCCACGCCTTCAATTAATGATGGCCACGCCTTTCATCGCTGATTGGCGTTAAGCAGCTACCTGGGTGAATGGGTGTCTCTGCGATCTGACCTTTCACCCTCTGGAGGAACACTTCACTCAAACCTGATAACATTGGTTATAATGGATGAAAAATGTGAGCCTTTCGCAGGAGTCATTTTCCATATGAGACCTACAAGCGTTAACATTTGGCTATAGCTCGCCATGCTAACATGGCTGATATATTGCTGGAACCGAGCGTTCTTCATCTTGTGTCAGTTCATTTAACAGTTTAAAATTTAACAATTTTCCCCCCATTATTTGTTGTCTTTGATATAAACAAAGAGTTTAGGCATAAGTGTGAGTCCACGCTCGCCGCTGGCGGAAAGCTGCTCCGCTTCACGTCAGAGCCGGAAACCGTCGCGTATCTGACGCTTCGCGCGTGAGATAGGAACCCTCTCCCCCGAAACGGGCCGCGGTTGTCTCTCTGCTAATTACACTGTGAAGCAGACTGTGAATGTTCCCTCTCAAACATTTAATTACAACCAAAGTTGATCGTTTTTAATTAAATTGCCTTGGGTTCAGCCCGCCTTTCCGTGGCTTTGTGTGAAGCAGCATGACACCGGGCGAGTGGCGGCTTCGCTGTTTCCCAGACAGGTTTCGAGGCTAACAGTCAACACATGCAGGAAACAGCCGGACACGGCAGGTTTTAGGGCGGATAAATTACCTGTGACAAAATCATTTCTTCATTTCATATTCCTTTTAAAATGCTCTGATATGAACAGTTGGCAAAAAAATCATTTCCTCATTTTGTATTCCTTTTAAATGCTCTGATGTGCTCTGAAGAGTTGGCAAGATACTTGACACACTGTGTGTGTGTGTTTTCATTAAACATTATTCCCAAAGGGTCAGTATAAATGTCAAACATAAAATAATATCCACACAGGACACATAAAAATAACTCCTAAATGGTCATCATGTGTAATTCATTCTTTCATCCTTTGCCGGTCTTTTGTATAGCTGATAAGACACTAATAAAAAAGTGCAAAACATATAAGATCTAATATTAATTTAATTAGTTTAAATCAACAAGATACTAACTGTTATTCTGATATGCAGCAGAACTACCTATTGTGATACTCTCTCTCTCTCTCGCTCTCTCTCTCTCTCTCTCTCTCTCTCTCTCTCTCTTTCTGTGATTTATGGGCCTCGGTCCACAAATGTCACTGTAACAGTAGAGGACATTTTGCAGGTGAGTCTCTGCTGGCCAATCAGAGCACCTCCTCTGCACTCCAGGGAGGACCAATCCAACTCTTTGGCCAATCAGAGCAC
>NC_137507.1:8480000-8482500 GCF_041902795.1 Electrophorus electricus
CAGACCCCTTTACACTAAGACCCCTGTCCAGACAGACCCATGTACAGTGATGCCCCAGTACAGACAGACTCCAGTACAGACAGACCCCTGTACAGACAGACCCATGTACAGTGATGCCCCAGTACAGACAGACTCCAGTACAGACAGACCCCTGTCCAGACAAACCCCTGTACAGACAAACCCCAGTGCAGCGAAGCCCCAGTACAGTCAGGCCCTTGTACAGACAGACCCCTTTACACTAAGACCCCTGTCCAGACAGACCCATGTACAGTGATGCCCCAGTACAGACAGACTCCAGTACAGACAGACTCCAGTACAGACAGACCCATGTACAGTGATGCCCCAGTACAGACAGAATCCAGTACAGACAGACCCCTTTACACTGAGACCCCTGTACAGACAGACCCATGTACAGTGATGCCCCAGTACAGACAGACTCCAGTACAGACAGACCCATGTACAGTGATGCCCCAGTACAGACAGACTCCAGTACAGACAGACCCCTGTCCAGACAGACCCATGTACAGTGATGCCCCAGTACAGACAGACTCCAGTACAGACAGACCCCTGTCCAGACAGACCCATGTACAGTGATGCCCCAGTACAGACAGACTCCAGTACAGACAGACCCCTGTCCAGACAGACCCATGTACAGTGATGCCCCAGTACGGACAGACCCCAGTACAGACAGACCCATGTACAGTGATGCCCCAGTACGGACAGACCCCAGTACAGACAGACTCCAGTCCTGAGAGGGTTTGTGTACCATTTGGTGGTCTGGATCAGTAAGTGATTGGTAACCATTTACAGAGGCAAAAACTCTCAAAGCTGAGGAATAACATACACTCAGACATTCAAATGCTCACACACACACACACACGCATGCACGCACACACACACACACACGCACACACACACACACACACAAACACGTACGCGCACACACAAACACGCACCCACGCATGCACGCACACACACACACACACACACACACACACACACACACACACACACACATTTTATTCAGAACTGCCGACTGGCTCCAGCTGCATGGGTGTGAGGTAGCTCCGTGAACTGTCATCATAAAAGATAGTCTCGGATGAAGGGATGAGAAAAGGAGAAGAGGATGCAGTAAAAGCAGGCGCGTCCTGCCATCCCGCCGTCCTGCTGTCCCGAGCCAATGCCGCCTCTCCAGTCCCATCAAGCAGTGCAGCCAGAAAGAACGAACAGACTTGGGTTTATTTCATGGGATGATGGCTTCAAAGGTGCACTCTATTTAGAGCTATTAACGGGGAGAGAATGAAATCCTGGTGGCCTGTGAGAGAGAGAGAGAGAGAGAGAAAGAGAGAGAGAGTGTGTCAGAGAGAGCGAGAGAGAGACAGAGAGGGGGAGAAAATCAGAAAGAAAGAGTCAGAGAAAGAGAGAGAGTCGGGGAGAAAGCGTGAGAGAGAGAGAATGAAGGCATGATGAAGACATCAATCTTGCAGTTAAAAATATGAATCATATTTTTAGTACAACTGCCCAAAAATGTAACCTAAGACAAGTAAGAACAAACCAAAAACAAACAAAAGATGATAAGTGGTTTGACACAGAATGTCAAAAAATTAGGAAACAACTGAGAAAGTTAGCAAATCAAAAACACAAAAACCCAAAAGCAGATTTACGCCTTCAGTATTGTGAAACACAGACTCTACAAATGTACACTCAGAATCAAAACACAATACACACAAGCACAACTGACACTAATTGAGGAGTCCATAAATACAAATAGTTTTTGGAAACACTGGAACATTCAAAACAATGACACATGGATAACACATTTTAAATCATTTCTACAATCAATTACCCAACAATACAAGACCTGAACAAAAGCATATAACTGAAAAATTAATTATATTAGAACTAGCAATAAAAGCCTTCCAGAATCACTGGGACTCGCCCATTACTGAGCAGGAACTTTAAATGACATTTTAAATGACATGATTAAACACACAAGTAAAAAATTCCAATTGGCTGTCCTCCAACTCTTCAACATGATACTTCCCTGACATCTGGAGTCAAGGTCTTCTAACACCTATTTTCAAAAATGGAGATAAATTTGACCCTAATAACTACCAAGGCATCTGTGTGAACAGTATTCTGGGGAAGGTATTCTGTAACATTATTAATTCAAGACTTCCTTATGAAACACAGTGTCTTGAGTAAAAGTCAGATTGGCTTCATACCAAATCACCGCACATCAGGTCATATTTACACCCTACATACAGGTTAACCAGAAAAAAAACAAAATCCATGTTTCATAGATTTCAAAAAAGCTTCTGACACAATCTGACAAACTGGTCTATTCTACAAATGACTGGCAAGCGATGTAGGGGGTAAAGCATACAACATTATCAAATCCATGTACACACACAATCGGTGCGGTGGAAAGATTGGCAAGAAAAGGGCTGTTCTTTTCTCAGGAGCATGGAGTGAGACAAGGCTGCTGCTTAAGCCCAAA
>NC_137507.1:8497500-8500000 GCF_041902795.1 Electrophorus electricus
TACACTCCCCCCTACACACACACCACACACACACACACACACACACACACACACACACACACACATACACACACACACACACACACACACACACACACACACACACACACACACACACACATTCTCTGTGCCAGAAATTTATTTGCCGCAATGCACAGCGTTTAATTACAACTAAACTGGCAGCATTTGTTTAATCTGTACACTGTACTGTGGGGGGGGTTCATAGGGCCCCCCCCATAGTGATGTCGATGGGAGGGGCTGTATGTGAGTGGTTGTGTAGATGGGAGGGGCTGTATGTGAGTGGTTGTGTAGATGGGAGGGGCTGTATGTGAGTGGTTGTGTAGATGGGAGGGGCTATATGTCAGTAGTTGTGTAGATGGGAGGGGCTGTTTGTCAGTGATTGTGTAGATGGGAGGGGCTGTATGTGAGTGGTTGTGTAGATGGGAGGGGCTGTATGTCAGTTGTTGTGTAGATGGGAGGGGCTATATGTCAGTACTTCTGTAGATAGGAGGGGCTGTATGTAAGTAGTTGTGTAGATGGGAGGGGCTGTATGTCAGTAGTTGTGTAGATGGGAGTGGTTGTGTAGTACCAAAGTGCATTGTAGCCTGACTCAGAGAGTTGGATTGATCCTTCAAAACACACACACACACACACACACACACACACACACACACACACACACACACACACACACACACACCTTTCTATAGAGCCTGGCAGCACAAAGCTCTGAAACAGTTTCTTGTTCAACACCTGGAGTCTGTGTAGCTCTCCGCATCATAATAGAGGCACAGAATAGACCACACAAATGACAACACAATGTGTGTGTGTGTGTTCTAAGTAATTTGAATTCAGTCATACACACACACACACACACGAACACACACACACTGTGTGTACCTGTGTGTGTGTGTGTGTGTGTGTGCGTGCATGCCTGTGTGTGCCTGTGTGTGTGTGTGTATTTGTGTGTGTGTGTGTGTGTCTGTGAACACTACCCTGGCTGAATTCAAATTACTTAGAAGCGTGCAGCCATTTGAATGACAGGACGAGTGTGTGTTCGCCGGCCTGTTCCCCCTCTGCCTAAATGGTTTGTGTAAGCGTTTGCATTTGGCATTCAGCATTAATGGCCTTTAATGGATCTGAAGAGGTCTTGATGTGGGAGCTTGTTTAAAAAAGTGCTCCAGGATGTCCGGATGGATGCCTGCTTGATTTGAGATGTGTTTACGCCTGCCCCCCTCGGCCCCCCGTATGTATAAGTGATGAGGTTTCATATCTCACTGACCTCGGGCACATTTTACAAATTCATCAATCATAGCCCCACTTCTTGCTCCGCCCCTTTACACGGAGCAGGTGTTCTGGGGTTCTTCTGATTACAGGGCCCCCTTTCTGAACAAAGTCACAGTGGGCTTCTAACCCCTTCAAGTGAGAGAGAGAGAGAGAGAGAGAGTGAGTCAAGCAAAGCGCAAGAGAAAGACAGTGTGAGACACACAAGTTTTCAGTGAGGTTGAGACATGTGAGAGTGGGTGAATAGCTGGCCCACGGCACCAGCGAGCATCTTTGGTTTGCTGAGAGAGGAGAATGTGTTGAATTTGCTGCGTGGAGCTTTTAAGTCATACCGTGAGTTGATGCAGCTACAGTCAGTCATCCCCAGCAGAGCTACGGGATGTGGCGGGATGTGCCGTGGACTCCCACTCTGATGTCTCTGTTCCTGACACATAACCGAGTTTAAAAGAGAATACAGAATCAGCCGGACCGCTGTCTTGTGTTCTTTCATTCGTCTAGTGTGGAGCAGCAGACCTGCTCATTGTGTTCACTGCAGACATTTTCATCAGGCATGAATTAAGAATGAGCCCAGTCGTGAGTACCTCTGGGACCCGCCAACCCGCCGGGCCACGTTGCCACTCAGCAGCCGAGTTGGGTGAAATTTATGTAAAAGCAAATTTTCCCGTTATCCAATTTTCCTTTACAGCATCACAAAGCGGTTATTAAAAGTTACAGCGTGCTGTATGAGAAAACGTTTTTAACGCATTAGCGTTCCTGAATGTTATGGGCCTTCTGTGGGGTTCCCGGGCATGACTGGCAGAACGAGGGGGAGTGGAAATCGCTTTAATAATACAAAGCTCTATGATTTAATGCAGAGCTTCTTAATTTATACAAGCAGAGGACCGTCAGCTGCAGACGCTCGCTGTTGTCGGGGGGGGGGGGGGGGGGGGGGGGAGAGAAGAAACCAGGAATAATGAATGAGACAAGCAACAGCACGCATGTGCTCCTCTGTCTTATTACAGAATCTTCCGCCTTCCAGCTTGTCCTGCTTTTGGACCTTCGGCGCGTGGCCGTTAATGTATGGTCTCTGGCCCCGGCGAGGATGACGTATCGATCAGTCAATCACATAAGGGCCCATAAGTGCAGCCCGCTACCGTAATGGAGGCACTTAGGGAGGGTGGACTGTCGTCATCTCTCCACGAATACATCACCTTCCACGAGGAGAGAGGGAGAGACA
>NC_137507.1:8507500-8520000 GCF_041902795.1 Electrophorus electricus
GAGTAACACCCCGGCCTTCTCCTTCCGTGGCCCTGGAGGGGCTTGGGGACGTGAGCTCAGAATGGCTACTGGGAACCATGCCATGTTCCTCTCACCGAGAAGTGACCTTTCCATGCTCTGCAGGGTAAAGTTGAAAGGGGCGTCTGTGAAAGGCCCTGTAACTGAGGGGGCTTAACTCTGGAATCACCCACACCGCCTGTGAGCAGCACTAGATCAGAGCCGGGCTTGGACTCTGGGAAACCGGGGAACAGATCCTCTGTCAGCCAGTCAACATGCCTTCAGAGAAGCAGCACACATTTGCACCCGAGATTTCGCTCGTAATGTGACATGTAGCGAAGGCCAGTAGTTCATATTTCAGAGAACGCATCCCTCCCACCTCGGGCGGCTCCGTCATGCTGGGCGCGTGGTTCTCGGTGGAGCCATGCGATGGTGAAGTGTGTGGCCTTAAATATATTTTATGGAAATGGTGTTTCGCCTCTGGCCCACACGCCAGCTCCGCTTGGCTCTATGAATAATGGTGCTGGCGTGGAGTTAAGAGACTGGGGGGGAGAAAAATGGAAGATCTGCCATTGACCTGCCTGGGTGGGGGGGGGGGGCAGAGAATATGTGTGTGTGTGAGAGAGAGACTAGAGAAGGAGAGAAAATGAGAGAAAGGGAGACAAACAGAGTTTATAAAAGGTTGGAAATGAATACAGAATGAATAAGATGAAGGGAGTGTATGTGATGGAGAGAGAGAGAGACAGAATGAAAGAACAGGAGAAAAAGAAAGGAATTTAGAAGATTAATGCCCCAATTAAATGGAAGGAAATGATAACGAGGAATACTGTTGTGCTGCAAACAGAAAACAAGGCGAGAGAGAGAGAGAGAGAGAGAGAGAGAGAGAGAGAGAGAGAGAGAGAGAGCAGCATGAACACACAGGGAATTCTCCTAAAAGCTAGGGGAAGGAGGGGCAGAAGGATGGAGATACTGATGGTGTGTGTGTGAGAGAGAGAGAGAGAGAGAGAGAGAGAGAGGAAAAGTGAGTGAAGTCCCTGCTCCATTAAACGGTTTGTGCCAGAGCGTCTACCTGTCAGAGCCATCTGGAGAACTCTTGACACGCTCTCTGCTGCATCATCCGAACACTCACTACTGTTGTTATTGCCAATTATATCCAATTGACAAGTAATTACCACCATTTTAGGCCCAGTCAGCATGTGGCGTGGAGGAAGGTGGACCCTCCAGGCAATTAGCTTGACCACAGTCAGGTCAAATTGACTATGCATCTCCACGTCGACTCGAAAATCAATGGGTGAGGCGTGTGTAACCCAACCCGGCGGTCTCGCGAGACCCCCCAACCCGGCGGTCTCGCTCAAACTGGGCTCACCCACCTCACCATGTCTCTCTCGTCCTCTCACAGCTTGCGTGCTGCATAGGTTCCCTAATGCTTCTCCGTGCCGGCGGTTTCTCAGACATCTGCAGTTGTCGAGCATAGCTTCGCCTAACGATGCCCATCTGCTCAGTTCTTAGTCGCCTTCCCATAATTCTGTGCTCTCCGATCCTCTCCTGTTTGTTCAGGAGTTAATGGTTTGTGTGCGGTGGGGACTGCGTGATGAAAGGGAGCCGTGGCATCGTGGGCGCTGGCAGCGTTGCGCTCGAAGGTGGCTCACACGCTTTCTGTGTGGTTAGCACTGACACACAGTCAGAACACGTCACCTCAATCCAGCCGTGCCAGTGTTGTTAACACTGACCCTGAGCTCTCTGGACCTGGATGAACGAGACCCTGCCAGCCGGTGCCCCTGTAGCCCACCTCTGGATCTCACCTGTACGAGCAGGTACAGCCAGGTAGAGGGAGATTCCGGAAACACCAAAGTCATGTGCTCTAGGCAGGAGTCTGCCTGACGATAGCAGCTAAGGCTTCCCTCGGGCCGTACGCGCGGTTTCGGCTCAGCTATGGCGTGCTTAGCTGGGAGTGTGAAGCGAACCTGGACCAAACCGGAATATTGCTCTGCAGTTCTGTGTGGAAGCTTCTCCAGGGACAGCGGTGCGTGAGGTGATTGATGTCTTGGGCTGAGAATTCCAAGAGGAGAGCAGCCGAATCGGTTCGTTTCCTCCACGGAAAGGCCTCGTCCTCTTTATTCTGTCACGCTGGCAGAACGCATCGCCGCACCGCTGCGTCCCGCATCCGCCCTTGGTGACCCTCGGTAATCGGATACATCGGGATCGCTCGGCCGATAGGCGCAATATCAGCCTGTTTCGGTCAGAGTTCGGCGCCAAACGTGAGAGGAGGCGGCGGCGGAAAAAGGTGTGTACCGGAGCGGGGAGGAGAGACTCGGGAGGTTTTCAGGATAACCTCTTTTTTGAGCCTGGTGGGGGCTGGGTTGGGGATATAGCAGGCCAGTGAGTGTTTTCATACAGCATAAGTGTGCGTGCGAAGTTTTAGTGGCGAACGAGGTTACACGGAGCGGACACCTGCGCAGTGTCTCGTTGGGAACACACGCACAGACATGCCAGGGTGGATAAACGGGTGAAACATCACATCCTGTCTCTTTAACGTCGAAGACTGTTTAGGCTAACACAGCTGCCCTGTACTGCCGTGTGGAGTCGACACTAACGCCTGGTGGTCTGTTCATGTGGTCTGATCTGTTATATACGCCATCTGCAAGGCGAGCAAATGCTGTTGACATGTCGAGTAAACACTCTGGGAACATCGCAGGAAGCCTCGCGTGTAGTATACATGGGGGGTGTGTATTACCGATGAGGGTGCGTAGTGTGTCCAGGGGTGTGTTGTACCCATGTAGGTGTGTAGTGTGTCCAGGGGTGTGTATTACTGATGGGGGTGTGTAGTGTGTCCAGGGCTGACACCCTCTGCTCTGTAGACCTCCTCTGTCCAGCTCATCTGTTAAGAATGGGAAGTAGTTGGGCTACACTGTGGGCATTAAAGCGTGTTCTGCCAACCCAGCCTGCCCGTCATACGATGCCCTCCTGCCAGGCTGTCTAGGCACCTGGCCCAGAGCCAGGGGCAGCAGGAACCTACTCCAGCGGGGCGTCTGAGTTCTGCAATACTGGGGGGTTGAGCTTTATATATAAACTTTATATAGAACTTACAAGGCTGGTTCAGTGCCTTGTGCCTCTCTCACTCGCGCTTTCTCTCTTTCCTCAATTCTCTCTTCTCTCTCTCTCTTCTCTCTCTCTCTTTTCTCTGCTCTCTATTCTCTCTCACTCCCTCCCTCTCGCCCTATCTCTCTCTTTCTCTCTTTCTCTCTCTCTCTCTCTCTCTCTCTCTCTCTCTCTCTCTCTCTCTCTCTCTCTATATATATATATATATATATATATATATATATATATATATATATATATATATATATATATATATATATATAGAAACATGAGGTACCCAGCATTTAGGGCAGCCTGGTAAATGAACCCAGCACATACTGGTAGATCAAAGGAAATTTGAACATTAAAGTTTTACACTGTCAAAGCACTTAAAATACACATTACTATGGTAATGACCTCCTTTATATGTTACACAGCTGCTGTCTGACTTATTTTATACTGGATGTTTGGCCAGACACTTCAAAGCATCTGACTCTCTTGTGTGGGGTGACACTGCAAAAAATGTCCCTTACCCTCTGAAGTCCTAGCTGTGGTGTGTGACACCAGGGGCTGGCACAGATCTGGTACAGGCAGAGGAAGCAGCAGACATCACGCGCGGAGGGCCACATCGCCCACCACCTGGATTAATAAAGACGGAACACACGCAGGGGACGCGAAGACGTGCAGACAGCAGGGTGAAGTGTGCAGGCTGCAGATAAAAAAAATAAAATTTAAATTAAAAAAACGGCCCAAACCGTATTTTCTGCCAATTATCGACAGTGCCTCACTACCCAGTGAGCAGTCAGATTTGGTCAGGACTAGCACTCAGGGGGAGACCAATGCCCAACAAACAAACAGGCTCATTTCTATTCGAGTCGGAGGGCCATGATTGGTTAGTGATGCGTGGCGTGGGGAGGGGGGTTGGTCAAGCTGGGAAGAGGACCAGAAGGAACCCCCCTGGGTCTGGGGCTAATTAATGAATCGTCTCACCTTGACCTCAGTCACAGTGTGAGGCCAGTTGTGCGTTACCCAGGCAACAGCATGCAAGTGTTGTGTGCATGCTTGTTTGTGGGACATAAGATGATTGTTTGGTTAGATGTAGATGTGACTGCTGTGTGCTTGTGAAAGTGTGTGTGCGTGCGTGTGTGTGTGCTATGTATTCTCTTTATAACATAGAGCTTCTGCTTAGTTTCTCTGAATACAGTACTAGCATTAACACAAATCAATGATCCAGCCACAGTAATCTACACAGTAAACTTGTCGAGAGTGTCGTCTTACAGTGTGCAGTCTGCCGAGAGCCAGAGCAGCAAACCTTCCAGGTACTTTGGCTTGTCTGTGCATGTGTGTGTGCATGTGTCTATGTTCTGTGAGTGTGTGTGTGCATGTGTGTGTGTGTGTGTGTGTGTGTGTGTGTGTGTGTGTGTGTGACAGACACAGAGAAACATAACCAAAGCAAGATCGCATCTGACTGTAATTTCACTAGCTTCTAATGGCTAAGTATTAGTAGAGTCTAGGTGTTGTTGACACCTGTCACCATGTGAGTACAGTCTGTGTGTGTGTGTGTGTGTCGGCTGTGTTGAAGGTTGATCAGACTACATCTGTGCACCAGTCATACGCAGCGTATGCTGTCTGCTCTCCACCTTGTCGCCGTGCCAACCCCACACACGCTGCTCCACACGAGTCATTTTGGGTTGCGAGCAATAAACATGCACCCAGAGCGTCTGGTAATTACTGAACCCCTCCCAGCTCACCCTCGCTCTCTCGCTCTCTCGCTCTGCTTCTCTCTCTCTCTCTTTCTATATAACTCTCTGTCTCCTCGTGCGATATATCTTCTCTTTTCTTCTTTACCTTGCTTTCTATTTTTCATTTCTTGTTCTTCTCTCTCTCTCTCTGTCTGTCTTTCTCTCTCTCTCCATCTCTCCATCCCCCCCTCTGTTGCATTCAGCTGTAGATCCCACTGCTTAAGTCCAGATGGGACGGTCACTGTGAGACTCGTGGAACAATCTTTTGTTTGGTTCTCTCCCTCTCTCTTCTCAACACCTCCCCAACACCCCCCCCCCTCCCCAAACACCTTTAAGACTTTGTTTTTTGGAATATAGACAACTTTAAACTTTCAGTCACTAATATAAACCTTCTCAAAGTCACTAATATAAACCGTCTCCATCTGATACAGGACTGCATTTTCCTGACTTGCAGACACTCTGGATATCGATTTGAAGTCTGCGGTCGGGGGGTGTGTGTGTGTGTGTGTGTGTGTGTGTGAGAGAGAGGGGGGAGAACTGCTCTTCCAATGTCATTCCTGTCATCTAATCCCACCCTTTCCTTATCCTCATGTCTGGTCTTGGGGGAGGTGACGGATATGTTTAGTGGGTTGGTGGTGATACACCCTATCAAACATTTATTCCCAGTGGTCTCTTAACTGTTGAGACCAATTCTCTGAGCTGGTAGAACACACACAAACCTACTGTACCGAAGTTCACACGGTTTGCTTTAATTACAGAAACACGATTAGAGGCAATCACAACGCCCAAACAGAACCCTACAATACACATCACACACACACACACACAGTCTTGTAATCAATATTGGTCTGTTTAATGACTGACCGAAGTCAACAGATCCCTCTAAGATGGCACAAACTCTCGAAACTTTCATTCGTAAGCCTCCAAATGAAGTGGCAGTCCAGTAATGGTCCATGCCTCCACTCCTTCTTTGTAATCGGACCATCTCGACACTTGTGCGCGTGTATATCTGCTATCTTGCTTATTTTGTGATGTCTCGTTCTTAGGGGAGGATAGGGGGGAACAATTTCTCTGTTTACCGCAACAGCAAGAATGCATTGTTGACGCGCACGACTTCGGGGCTACGCACCCAGGAATAAAGGCCCATAACTTCATTATCGCCGTGTCTCTCCAGCGTGGGTTTGTCTGTTTCTGAGCTGTTCACATTACTCTAATGTGCCCTGCTGTATTCACAACCAGGGCAAACAGTGCGTCCACTCTGCTAACGAGCATAATTAGCTGAAATTGTGTTAAAGTCTTTTTTGATGCTTTCCCGTGTGCCCTAGAGAATGATTACACTCACATGTCTCCAGGAGTTGATTTTTAACCCTCTTACATGGAACTGATGGCCATCCGAGTGAGAAGAACTTTTACTCTGGTTCATCTGTTCAGGAGACGTGTGCCACAAATTAATTATCTTTCAGAAAAGCTGTTCTACACCAAGCCAATATGGCCCAGGAATATGAGGAAAACTGTACATGTTTGAAAATAATAAAGGAACATTATTAGAAATATTAACATTTTTAGGTGATAATGAATATAAGGTAAAAGGGCTCAATTAGCATTATGCAAATAAAATTGTGATATCTGCTCTGCTTCCCCGGGGGCATGTATTCTGTAGTACAGAATACAGGGGCTTTTATTCTGTAGATCTGAATGCTGGGGCTTGTATTCTGTAGATCCCAATACAGGAGCTTGTATTCTGTAGACCAGATTACAGTAGTCCACTGTGTTTACATTTGACTTATTCTGGCATGTAGTTCCCGGACCTTTTGATGGTTTGTGGAATCTGTTCATTCGGAATTCTTTGCTGGCAGTATTTCCCCTCCCGGCGTCGTGCAACGCTTCTGCTTCTGGGAGTCGCCGGCTGCCGTGCCGCTCTGTGTTCGGGGTTTTATCGCCGTCCTGGGTTTGTGCTGAGAGGAGGAGCAGAAAGGCTCCTCACACCAGTACACCAATGGCCATCTTATGAGGAAGGAACTCCAGCAACCTTTTTGCAGTTCCCTTTCTCTAAATCACAGATGACAGCATTAAATGCTTCCGGGAATATCGGCACAGAGTCCCAGCTCTTATTGCCCTACCCACCCTACCCACCCGACCTGCGCCCCCCGTCTCAGATACTCAGATACTGAGTAGATGAAAAGCACTTAATCTGTCAGGGTATGTCAGGAGACTGGAGGAACTGGGACGTGTCAGAGGCGAGGGTGCGTCTGGGCGCGTGCATTCAGACGTTTGGAATGGCCTCTTCGTCCTCACGAGTCTGCCTCCTCTTCTTCACCTCGCCCTGCCACACAGCTCCTTGCCTCACACCTGAGTTTTAATAAGCCCACCAGGTTGATTTCTCTCCCCTGACTCCTCTCACTTTGTGCCCTTTATGTCCCCTCTGTTTCTCATGCCCCCCACCCCCCAACCCCCCCAAACACACCTCCCCACGCGCCGCTGCACACGCAATGATCGCTAATTCAGGCAAATGAGATGCACCGGCAAAGAAAAAGGGGGAAAAAAAAACAAAACTAAAGTGCTACATATCCCAGCATGCCTCAGTGTGCTGAGCCTTTACCTGGAGAACAGACAGGTCCAGAGGAGTGGAGAGGCCACGTGAGTGGAAAGGAGAACACAGACATCTCGTGCTGAGAGAACCCGCTGCCGTCAGTCAAGGGTTTTTATCTCCTGAGAGACCAATCAGCCTCTTCTAGCCGTCTCTGTTCAGAAGTTGGATTGGAGAAATGCATTAAAGAAATGACAGTGAAACGCGTTCATCTTCCAAACAGAAGCTTGGCTCCCCTCAGTTACCACTTAAAGAGCATCTCTGTACTCACCTAATAACACCATTAGCATCCGACTTCAAAATGACATCATTTTAAAATAATAGTTTAGCCAAATGCAGTGGTTGCTAATGAATTATAGCTGCTTAGGTCCAGTTAACTTATGCAAATGGAGCTGCGATAATTGGCGCCAATTAGCATTTTCATTCATGGTTGGTGCGATTAACATTTTTTGGAGTAAGTATGCCTTTGACGTTCCAGCCCACTCCTGATCCAGGAGCACGGAAGACTCTTCCTCCTCCTCCTGGGGCCTGCAGACAGATGGAAGCGTGTCCAGCAGAGTTGGCTCACTTTGCCGTGACCTTACGCAGCTCCGGCTCGCTGCGGGGTCGGCGCAGGCGCGGTGGCTGGCGTCGGCGGGCAGTGTGCTTGATGGTGACTCCACTGTCTGCTCCACGGGAACGCGTACCCCGCCGGCCGCTCCGCCACTTTCTGCCGAATCGCCGTCTGTCTGTGGCGCAGAGAGCCGCGTGACCCCTGCTGGGTGATGGAGCGTGACGTTTAGGACACTCCATCGCGGCCGGCCACGAGTTCTCTCTCTCTCAAGCTAATGAGCGACGGAACTTTCTGGCTAAGATCGGTCGATTCTAGCAGCACGCGCTTTGCAATGGGTCAGTCCCTCAAAACCCTTAAAACTTTAGAGGACTTAGTAATTGTATAAAAAATACAAGGCACAGAGAGCCAGTTATCGCACCGCTGTGGTAAGAAGGCTGAACTCTCCAATGAATATTAGCGCAAGCGCTGTGGCGGTCAGGTGCTAAGCTGTCTACTGAACATTAGCATGCTAAGTTAGCGCTAGTGCTGTGGCCCAGGATCACAGCCTCAGCAGATCCCCTTATTCTGCTGCGCGGTGTCCAGTGCGACTCCTGCGTTATAGTGGTATCGTATCACTGATGTTCTCAGTAATGAATTACTGATGAATCTGTTGGGGCATGATATAAAAAAGGACATACATCATTTATTGATCTCTCTTTTTCTCTCTCTGTCTGTCTTTCTCATGCTCTCATTTTTCTTGAGATGAATATTTGGTAGCATTCAGTGAATATTGAGGCTGATCTTGACATATGTGGAGAATGTCAACAGCCCAGCGAGATCGTGGCTCCCTCAGGAACCAAGGTGCCCTTCCTATGCCTGTAGGACCCTAGAAAACGTCCAGCTTTTGAGTCATTGTGGATTCAGGGAAGAAATCAGTTCCATTTAATTATGTATGAACATCATTTCTTAAACCAGTTCACCAAGAGCACACACACACCCACACACCCACCCACTCACACACACACCCACTCACACACACACACACACCCATCCACCCACCCACCCACCCACACACACACGCGCGCGCGCACACAAAGATCCTTCTTTTATGAAGTACAAGCATTTCCAGACATGCAAAACAGCTGTTGAACTCTGTTTCCATGGTAATGTATATTTTAAAAAACATTTTGTGGTATGAAATGCTAATTTGTGCATGTGTGAGTGTGATTGTGTGGGTGTGTGGGTGGGTCTTACGATGGGTGTAACCATACGTTTGCGGAAATGTGTCCTTCATGTCTGCAGTCGTCCGGTTTTTGACAAAACAGCCCTGCTCCTGTAGGAGGTTTCGAAGCAAGGCTGGACGCCATTCTCCTCTCACATGGCTGCCATACGTCTCTGGCAGTGGTAATGTGTTTCACGAGCAATTATCGTGACCGGGAGGTGACCCCAACTCCAACGTTGAGGTATATCTGTCTCAGGCTCCTGACTGGTTCTCCCAAGCCACACACCTGAGAAGAAGATGGAAAACACACACACACACACACACACACACACACACACACACACACACACACACACACACACACTCTTTCATGCTCCTGAACAACTAATGGATAACTCTGGACTGATGCATTCTTCCACCATTGAAGCCCTACAGGTGAACTAACAGAATCACACTGGGGGATTACGGGGGTGGGGGGCATGCACAACCCTGGAGATGCCATGTTGCTGTTCATTCTGTTTTCTGCCGGTCTGTAAGTAGCTTCTGTTTCATGTAGTTCTTGAAATGTTGGTGTGGTGTTATTACATTAAATTGCATGTGAATGTTACAGCATCAAAAGATGGTCAGTCACATCTGGACAACAGCATCCACAGAGTAGACCTGTCAGCATGAGTGTAGACCAGCCAGTATGAGACTAGACCAGCCAGCATGAGTGTAGACCAGCCAGCATGAGACTAGACCAGCCTGTATGAGACTAGACCAGCCAGCATGACTATAGACCAGCCAGCATGAGACTAGACCAGCCAGCATGAGTGTAGACCAGCCAGCATGATTGTACACCAGCCTGTATGAGACTAGACCAGCCAGCATGAGTGTAGACCAGCCAGTATGAGTGTAAACCAGCCAGCATGAGACTAGACCAGCCGGTATGAGCGTAGAGCAACCAGAATGAGACTAGACCAGCCAGCATGAGTGTAGACCAGCCAGCATGATTGTACACCAGCCAGCATGAGTGTACACCAGCCAGCATGAGTGTACACCAGCAAGCATGAGACCAGAGCAGCCGGTATGAGACTAGACCAGCCAGCATGAGTGTAGACCAGCCAGCATGAGTGTAGACCAGCCAGCATGAGATTAGACCAGCCAGCATGAGTGTAGACCTGTCAGCATGATTGTACACCAGCCAGCATGAATGTAGACCAGCCTGTAGGAGACTAGACCCTCCAGCATGAGTGGAGACCAGCCAGTATGAGTGTAGACCAGCCGGTATGAGACTAGACCAGCCAGTATGAGTGTACAGCAGCCAGCATGAGACTAGACAAGCCAGTATGAGACTAGACCAGCCAGCATGAGTATAGACCAGCCAGCATGAGACTAGACTAGCCAGCATGAGTGTAGACCAGCCAGTATGAGACTAGACCAGCCAGCATGAGTATAGACCAGCCAGCAAAAAGAAATCCAGCAAAAAAGATTTTCCTAACCTTCTATGAAAGAACATTTCAGATTCGAGTCAGATGTAGCTCTGAGCTTATTGTGTAGTTCCCGATTCTCAAGGTTACTTAAATAGCGAAGACTCCTAAAATGGCTGAATTAGATACAGGAAACCTATGAATCCATGTGTGCCTGATGACAGTGACCCATCCACTGCCTTCTCAGGCTTCCGAAGGCAGCATCCGTGTAATCATCCACCATGGCTACTTTCCCGGGACCAGATGCCCTGCTTTAATCAGCGTGTTGAATATGCAGAGGCTGGCGGGGCTGAGCACTCTTTTTCCAACCGTATTGTTTGTTTAACTTTGAGTGATGGCCAGTTCCCACCTACGGAGGCGGAGACATAGTGGCACTCCGAATCAGGGCCAGTGGGCTCATGAATATGCAGGAGCACCTGGTGGGAGGTGGTCTTCAGGTTCAGTGCACAAGTGTGGAGACAGGACATCGCATTTTGACAGCAGAGAGGAAAAAGAGAGTCATGTACAGGGAGAGAGAGAGAGAGAGAGAGAGAGAGAGAGAGAGAGAGAGAGAGAGAGAAAACAAGAAGGAAAATGGGTGGTTAGAACTTCGGATGGAAAATGTCACAGGCTAGGCTAAGTCAACAGGAAATTTAAGTGGGCAGGTGTGTGTGTGTGTGTGTGTGTGTGTGTGTGTGTGTACATACATACGTGTACGTATGTGAGACAGTCCATCTGTCTGTGACTCTGTGCTTTTTTTATACACATATACACATTTTTGTCCTTCTAAGCCACGGTAGGGGATGACCTGGTTTGATCTTCCATGTGTAGATGACTCCAGGATGTCACTCCGGGGCTGGGTGATGATGCAATACCCAGGAAACTCCCTGCACTGGAGCGTTCGCCTCGCCCGAGGGTGGGTGCGTGCCGCCTCACTCGTGGGACTCCCAGCTGCGGGCCAAGGTTAGAGGTGTGGTTAGAGGTTATCCACCCAGTGGAGTTTACTGTGCTGCTAAGAGTGATTTTAAGGGTGATTGTAATAGCCAAGACTACTTGCTTTTGATATGGGATATGAGTGTGAAATATGACAAGGCCTCCAGAGCCATAATCTCTCTCTCACTCTGTCTCTCTCTCGCTCAGACACACACTTACACACACACACACACACACATACACACACACACACACACACACACACACACACACACATATACACACACACACACACACTTACACACACACACACACACACACACACACACACACATACACACACACACAGAAGTGGGTAACGGAAGAAGTTGGGAGAATTAATTGGGTGAACGGTGTCAAAGAGAGCAACGACCGGCTACCCGAACGGGAAACGGAGGGAGTGTGAGGACGGAGGTGAGAGGAGGATGGAGTGTGTGTTCCCTGTGTGTGTCCGTGCTGCTCTGTGTCTTTTCCTGGCCTTTGAGGCTATTCATCTCAGAGCTGCAAAGGACAAGAGCTCAATTTAAAAGCCAAGGGGGTGCAAAGCTATTTTATAAAGGGCTTACGCAACGTTTGGGACGGAGAAAACTACGCTGAAAAGTGTCCAGTCCGAGAGCGTTTGGCGGTCATGTGGTGATGTCAGTCTGCTGCTCACACGCCATGTTATCAGCACGTACTTCTCCAGAACCGTTCGGGTTATTAAGGAGAACTCGGGCTGATTTGTGCTCATCGGCTGCCTGTTGAGGTCAGGCTGGGTTTGTCATAATAATGACCATAGACCGTGTGTGTGTGTGTGTGAGCGTGCGAGTGTTGTGCGTTTTAATGAATCACGATAAATGATACACTGCATGTCGGAGCAATGACTGTTGTATGACTGACCTGCCAGGGCTGTGAGTTGGATTTCGCGTCTTCCTCTCTACGT
>NC_137507.1:8530000-8542500 GCF_041902795.1 Electrophorus electricus
CACACACACACATGCACACACACACACACATACACACACTCACACACACACAATCACACACATACACACACACACACACACACACATGCGTGGACACACATACGCACACACACACACACACACACACACGCACACGCACACGAACGCACGCACTCACACACATACACATACACACCCACACACACACACACACAAAATTTAAGAATGTGTAGGATCATACTGGCAGCATTCACTGTTTGTGATTGCAAAGGGCAGCAGCAGTTGAATGTATGTGTGTGTCTGTGCACGCACGTGTGTGTGTGTGTGTGTGTGTGTGTGTGTGTGTGTGTGTGTGTGTGTGTGTCTGTGTGCTAATTTAGCTGTGCTTATTAGATTCATTATTATTAGTACATCACCTGTTTGTGCATGTGCTCATGCGCAGAGTCAAACCAGTCCTAAAGGCGGCGTGTTTCCCTTCTGGAATGAGCCTGGGGCCAACGCGTCGTCATGCAAATCACAGGGTCATAGGGGTCACTTGGTGCCGCTCGGTCCCGCTCAGGCCCCTGTGAGGTATGCTGCTAGGAGGGAGATGGCTGCAGGGGTCAGGCTGGAGCTCTGCGGGCCGGTCCGGTCCGGCCTGCATTAAGGGCTCTGGCTGGGCTGGATGTTTGAGCGCTTCGTGTGTGTCAGACCCGACCTCTGGGCCGTGGTGCCAGCACTAAGCCCTGCTCTCACTCACCATCACCACAGCAGTGATTACGGAATAAACCCCACTGGTCATGGTTTATCCCCACACCTCTTAGCTGGATCTCTCCTCCTTCTGGTTTGTACTTCTGTCTCTCTCGGTCTCTCGCTCCCTCGTTCTGTCTCTCACCCTCTCTCTGTCTCTCTCTCTCCCTCCCTCCGTCTCTCTCTCTCTCTCTCTGTGTTTCTCTCTGGTGGAACAGTCCTTCGTTATCTTTGGAATTAATTAGACTTTAAATCGGTGTTTTCTGCGTCTTCTCCTGATTTTCCCTGGCCTGCGTTTTATCTCTGCCCGCCCGCTCCTGTTTGGCTCTTTTATTAAACTGTGTAAATCACTCTCTCTCTCTCTCTCTCTCTCTCTCTCTCTCTCTCTCTCTCTCTCTCTCTCTCTCTTTCCACCGCCTCCTCTGTTTGTACTCTGCACTTATCTGCGTCTGCACATGCTGTAATTGCGTCCTGTTGACTGGATCACTCTTAAAGGGGCAGCTCCGCGTCTGAGACCGAGACACTGCCTTTGCCTTGCTGGGTCGTCTTGCCTGTAGTTGTCCTATTAGTAGAAGAGTGTGTGTGTGTGTGTAGACGTGTGTGTAGACCTGTGTGTGTGTGTGTGTGTGTGTGTAGACGTGTGTGTGTAGACGTGTGTTTGTGTGTGTGTAGACGTGTGTGTGTGTGTGTGTGTGTAGACGTGTGTGTGTGTGTAGACGTGTGTGTGTGTGTGTGTAGACGTGTGTGTGTGTGTGTGTAGACGTGTGTGTGTGTGTGTGTGTGTAGACGTTTGTGTGTGTGTGTGTGTGTAGACATGTGTGTGTGTGTGTGTGTGTGTAGACATGTGTGTGTGTGTGTGTGTGTGTAGACGTGTGTGTGTGTGTGTAGACGTGTGTGTGTGTGTGTGTGTAGACGTGTGTGTGTGTGTAGACATGTGTGTGTGTGTGTGTGTAGACATGTGTGTGTGTGTGTGTGTGTAGACATGTGTGTGTGTGTGTGTGTGTGTAGACATGTGTGTGTAGACATGTGTGTGTGTGTGTGTAGACGTGTGTGTGTGTGTGTGTGTGTGTGTGTGTAGACGTGTGTGTGTGTGTGTGTAGACATGTGTGTGTGTGTGTGTGTGTGTGTGTAGACGTGTGTGTGTGTGTAGACATGTGTGTGTGTGTGTGTGTGTGTGTAGACATGTGTGTGTGTGTGTGTGTGTAGACGTGTGTGTGTGTGTAGACATGTGTGTGTGTGTGTGTAGACGTGTGTCTGCTTTTACTGGTGTTCTCCTAGTTCCTCACTCCCTCTCTCTCTGTTTCTCTTTCTCTCTCCCTCCTTTCTTGTTTCTTAATCTCTCTCTCTCTCTCTCTCTCTCTTTCTGTCTCACTCCTTCCCTCTTTCTGTGTCTCTCTCTCTCCCCCATCCCTCTTAGAATGTCTCAGATCTGTCTCTGCTTCTTATTGTCTGTTGTCTTTTCTCCTTCTTGTCTCGCTGTCTTGTTGCCAGGGGCATGGCACTGTTTTCAGTTACTGTGCCGTGCGGGGACCAGAGGCATGGCGGTCACCCGGAGGGGCCCCGCTGCTGCCCGCCTCACACTGACTCAGCGCGGCTGGGGGTAGGGACATAGCCTGGAGGCTGGTGGGTAGGACTTAGTCAGCAGAGGCAAGACTGAGGGAGGAGCTCGACCTACTGGGGCATGCAAGAGGCAATGGAGGTTACAGAAGAGTGTGTGTGTTTGTGTGTGTGTGTTAGAGGACATTTACTACACCAAGATGCATGTTTGCCTGTCACCGTTACAGTGTTATAGTTCTTGCAAGACTTCAGCAATGGACACTGTAAATCTCACTCCGAGTGTGTGTGTGTGTGTGTGTGTGTGTGTGTGTGTGTGTGTGTGTATTTCATGCTCATGCCCATTTTTGGAATGTGAATGTGTTCTGTTTCCCATGGTTCTCCCTCTCTCTCTCTCTCTCTCTCTCTCTCTCTCTTTCTCTCTCTCTCTCCCTATCATACTATCAGTCCACACTGACTTACTGTGCTGAAGTCTGATCACCACAGGCTTCATCCATCCGAGCCTCCGGCGTTGTGACACACTCGCAGCCACGTAGACACACGCTCTCACACACACTCTCTCTCTCAAACACACACCCACACCCGCCTCCGAGTAGCAGCCCTGACTCCTGCCCATCAATGACCCCTCTTCATGCCGGCTGCCTGCGGTCTTAAAGAGAAAGCTCTGACCCAGGCCTCTCCGACGTTCCAGACCCTTCACTCACTCTAAGTCCCAATTCACTCCTGTTTCATAGCTCATGGGATGTCAGTTAAGGTTGTTAACAGCCTTTTGGAATAAGATTATCCACGCATTTTTCTCCCTCATCTTAGACGGGCTTCAAAGTGGCGGATCGGGCCAGAGGAATCTCCGGATTCTGGGAAGCCTTTTGTTTGGCCGCCCGCTCGACGGCTTGTCTTCCCGTCCAGTGGAGAGGCCCCTTTTCTTTAGAGTGTGGACTTTCTTCACATTGGGGAAGGGGATTTGATCACCCCGTCTCCAGGCGGCACACCCAGCGGCCTGGTGGGCAGATTTGCTCAGTGCTGCGCAGGACGCCGTTCGGCTCCCGCACCTCGGAGCTCGCTGTGGCCGCTCCGAAAGGATGGCACGGGTATAAACGCCTCCTACTCCACCACTGGCACCTGTTCAGAGTTCCACATGAGCTCATTAGAGGCCAACCTCCGATGACGACACTGCGGACAGTTCCTATTGAAAATCAATCTTCTTCACATTCCGGCGGGAGACTGTGATAAACACCCAGCTTGGATGACCAGGCTCACTACTCACTCTGTGTCCCTGAGGTGTATACATAATTCCCAAGTTTATTCATAATTTAATATGCTTTTATTCGTCCTCTAGTTGAGGTTAATTGACAATGGTCCATTTGCTATAAATATCATCATATTTTTTTACTCTACGTAAAAAAAAAAGAAGCAAAAACGTCTAAACACAATCCGCCCTTCTCTCCCAACACTTCTCCGCTGTAACGCCATGGAAGAGAAGGAAAGAAGCCCAGAAAGGTATCTTCTGTGCGGAGCCATAAATTCCTTTGTCCCCGGAGCCGAGATGACGGCCCCCTCCCCCCATACACCTCCCTGGGATGTCCTAATAAAGAATGCGTTTGCTCTTGGGCTCACGACAGAGCTGCATTAATCATTTCACCCAGTGCCGCCCCGTAGTCAGGCGGCGCTGGGTAAGGCTGCCCTGTTTTCAGGAACTTGTCCCGGGCCCTGGCCTGGTCGCTGCGGAGAACGGGCGTGGCTGGAGTACAGGGGCGGAGCTTAAGTCTGCGCTCAGGAGCACTTCGTCTAAGAAGAATCTAACCACACTAATAATGCATGAAGGCTAACATTAGCGCATTAGCGTGCTACCACAGGCCCAGACACACTAATGCAGTTATTAACCACTCTAGGGTTTATGAATGAGAGTTTTCCAGTAACCTAAGCATAGATCTGAGGGTGGGGTCAGGGAGCAGACAGCTTGATACGAGAGGGGGGTTGGAAACTCTTCCGTCCCGGCGGCTGTACCACTGGAGAGGTTAATTAACAACAGTTGTATTAATGACACAGTTATGAACAGAACTGGGTTGTTTTTATAACATGAGTTGACCTTTAGAAGTGACACAGCCATTATCATATATGTGGATGTAGATATTTCTCCACCCAAAGAATTACTCCACCCAAAATGCTAGTCTAGCCAGTGATCGTTTTCATTTACTGTATCGTATTACTTAATATTGTCCAGGTATTTATGAGCCAAGCATGCCTCTAAACTCAGACTGAGCGCTCTTAAATGGTCGCTTATGTTAATTGGGCTGGTGGCGCGGGTCCCAGGCAGGGGTTTATGGGACTGCGGATAGCAGTGATGTGTCAGTGTGTGTAGACAAGGCCAAAGAGAGGCCAGCTCTCCACTCTTGGGCTTAGCTCTCTGTTACGTAACACCAGCGTGTTCGTCAGGGGATGAAGAAAGGAGGAGGAGGAGGAGGAGGAAAAGCGGGCGTGGCGTCGTCTGGGTCGGACTGCTTCAGACAAAGACTGCTAATCAAGTGTTTTTGTTTAATGCCGCTCTTTAGTGCGGAGTGCAATTCCCTCAGTGTCTCGAGTTGGGTCGATTCGGGTTTAAACGCACGACTTATTGTTGGCCACAAATTAGGTGAGAAATCTGACGATTTCAGTTGAACTGAGGCTGGGGGTTATTAGAGAAAAAGGCTTTGCGTTAAAGGCTCTGTTCTGAAGGTAGAATAATGGAACTAATTCTTGCTGCCTTATTAACTGGTAATGAGAAGTGTTACCACTGTTTGAAATCTTTGAGCCCAAATCATGTATAAAGATATTCAAAGTTTCTGTGTCTGCAGAAGTAGTGAAAAATTGTTTCTTGTTGGTTCAGACCTCCGGGCCAGCAAGAGTCTGTGTTTATCATTACGTTAATGCCGGGTATAGTGTAAGAAACATCCAGTGAACTCATGGGTGCTTGGTTATACTTCACTGTGGCTTTCCTAGGGCCTGTTCTAGGCCACATCCACATTTCCATGACCCTTTACACTGACCTTTACACTTTGAACCCTCAGCTTGGAGCCACACTTGCGTCTGAGCCCGATTGCTGGCTCCAGCTTTTTCACCATGCCATCTGACACACTCAGACTAGGCTCACAACTCACTGCCCCATCTGGGTTTGTCCTACATGTATCTGGTCACAAGTTTATGAGCTTATTCTCACACAGTTTCTACTTTGAATAAACTTTTCTGCCGCCTTGGACACATTTGCACCGCCGTTAATTAGAATGACTCCTGCTACACCTGCCACTCCGTGGTGCACCTTAGGGCAATGAAACCTGATAGTGGGTGACTTTCCTAGAGGAAATCCTGCCTTACAGTTCATGCTAAGCGTTAATCTCATAATTTATTAGCAATAATAATATAAAGACTCTCTTAATGACACCAGGTTGGCCTGCCTATCCAACATCACACAAGACGGATCACACTGAACCCGGATCCAGCTCCTCCATCACTAGTAAAATCATCTCTGTGATTGCACCTCCTGTGTCCAAAATAATTATCCATTCGTTTGCTTCTGGTCTGAGTTCTCTGCGTCTAAAATCCTCAACTGTCATTCCTGTTCCCAGAGAAACCCACTCTTTCCTTTACCAGCCTAGCGGACTACGGACCTTTCTCAAATCGCCCCTTCCTAAGACACCTAGATAGTAAGCTCTCAGTTGCGTATGCATATGTATAATAATTTGAGTCTTTTCAGTCGAGGTGTCACCCAAACGTGTTCTTTACTCCTGCCTTCGTCCTGCCTGCTGTAAGCACTGGAGGACTGCAGATACTCTGAAGCTGAACACTGGCACCTTGGGGATGGTGGGGGACTGTGAGCTTCTCTTGAAGGGTTGGTTCTCTCTGTCTTGGTACAGGTGGCATCATACTGACTAGTTCAACCCCTTTTCAAAACCTCGGAGTTGCTTTTGATTCACACACTCTCCTTTCAGACACACACACGCTCATTAACCTTTCACTTTAACTGTGTTGGCGACTGCCTATATAAATAGAATGCATCGTCATTGTCATCTTCATCATCATCATCATGCTATGCCCCTACAACTCACCAGCCAGCCAGCCAGAGAGCGTTCCACTGACCCGACACCACTGTCCTGTAACGGAACAGAGAGCGTTCCACTGACCCGACACCGCTGTCCTGTAATGGGCCAGAGAGCGTTCCACTGACCCGACACCACTGAGCTGTAACGGGACAGATAGCGTTACACTGACCTGACACCGCTGTCCTGTAATGGGCCAGAGAGCGTTCCACTGACCCGACACCGCTGTCCTGTAATGGGACAGAGAGCGTTACACTGACCCGACACCGCTGAGCTGTAACGGGACAGATAGCGTTACACTGACCTGACACCGCTGTCCTGTAACAGGACAGAGAGCGTTACACTGACCCTCTGTTGTCCTTCCAGAGGGTCATCTGTGAGAGACCAGATGGCATACTGGCACACAGACACACACACACATTCGTGCTGTCATTACATCCTGTGCAATGATCATTTGCTGTAATTGACCTCTGATGACAATCTTTAACCTTAAATTTAGGAAGTGTGTGTGTGTGCATGTGTGTCTCCGCATTACACAGAGAGCATCTCCTTACCGGTGTACTCACTAGCTTACTAGTACGCTGTTATGACCCAGGTTATGAGGTGGGGGGGTTATTTATTGACACTCCCGGCTCTGAGCGGGAAAGGCCGGCCTGTTATGACAGACAGCAAAAAGTGTTTGCGTTTTACTAGCCTCGTCCTGGACTGCAGCCAGCATAGCAGGAGACACAGAGGCAAGACCTGTACGAAGACGTGTGTGTGTGTGTGTGTGTGTGTGTGTGTGTGTGTGTGTGTGTGTGTGTGTGTGTGTGGCTGGGTGTGTGTATGCATTCAATCTGTTGATGCATGAGGACAGAGGCATTTCAAAGGCTGTGCTCTGTGCTCTGCAAGTTCACGCACAAATACACACACACACACACACACACACCAATTCTGTATGAAGAGCAGCATCTGACTCCTGCCCTGAAGGTAGCACTTCTGCCTAGACCTGTCTGAAACTCGTACACACACACACTCTTACCACACTGCTGCATAGGGCCGTCAGCCTGATGGACAGTCTGCAGCAGAGAGGAGACCCCCCTTCTCCTCCTCTGTGTCGTACAGCCAGTGCTGAAGA
Source organism: Electrophorus electricus (assembly GCF_041902795.1). Taxonomy (NCBI): domain Eukaryota; kingdom Metazoa; phylum Chordata; class Actinopteri; order Gymnotiformes; family Gymnotidae; genus Electrophorus; species Electrophorus electricus. The sequence continues at coordinate 8,537,450 of NC_137507.1, forward strand.
ACTGACACTGAACAATCACACAGAGGGAGAAGGTTGGGGCGTGCGTGGGCGGTGTGTGGGCTGTGTGTGTGGGGAGTGTGTGTATTGGGTGTGTGTGGGACGTGTGTATGTGGGCAGTGTGTGTGAGGTGTGTGTGCGTGTACGGGGTGTGTGTGTGGGGTGTGTTTGTGGGTCCTGTGTGTGGGGGGTCGTGTGTGTGTGGGGCGTGGGGGGCTTCTAACTTTAACTGAAACTTTGAGACACACATGAGAGTTATTCTGTGATACAATCATACCTGAAATAATGCTTAAGAGGACAAATTAATGCTACACACACACATGCACACACACACGCACACACACACACACGCACACACACGCACACACACACACACACATACACACCCACACACGCACACACACACGCACACACACGCACACACACACGCACACACATACACACCCACACACACACACACACGCACACACACATACACACCCACACACACACACACACACACACACACACACATACGCACACACACACGCACACACATACACACACATACACACACACATACACACCCACACACACACACGCACATACACACCCACACACGCACACACACACGCACGCACACACTCACACACACACACACAGGTATCTCTCCCTCTGTCTATACTTGCCTTTGTCAGTCAGGATTTAAGGCACACAGGCAGTATGTGTTTGCTTTCTGTGCTTTCTGTGATGTCTCACAGTAACCATGACATACACATTCTGAACTGAAAATGCACACATACACACACACAAGCATGTACACTGCGATAAACTCGACTCAGTGAGTGTGTGTGACTTCAGAAGCAGTGTTTAAGGCAGGTACAGGCTGTCAACAGGTGCTGGTTTAATGCCCTTAGTGAAGCAGGATGCAGGATTGTGGGAAGGACTGTGTGTGGGTGTGTGTATGTATGTGTAGGTGTGTGTGTGCGTGTTTGGGTGTGTGCGTGTTTGGGTGTGTGTGTGTATATGTGTGCGTGCATGTGTGTGTATGTGTGTGTGTGTGTACATGTCTGTAGCAGGCTGCCAGGTTTTTTCTAGGGACATTTTCATCTGTGACATTTTTGTGAAATGTGAGATTTTTTCTGTGTTTGCTTGTTCAGTTAGAAGTGTCATATGGAAACTACATGGCATGTTTATGTGCTGTTTGTGTAGCACTTACATACACATCCGTACACATTGAGTGCGTGTGTGTGTGTGTGTGTGTGTGTATGCATATTTATTGTGAATGTGTTGCTCGTGAGTGTGTGTGTGTGCGTGTGTGTGTGTGTATGCATATAATTGTGAATGTGTTGCTCGCGAGTGTGTGTGTGTGTGTGTGTGTGTGTGTGTGTGTGTGTGTGTCTGTGTGTGTGAAGCTTGACTTTCTCCAGCCATATACAAGGTGCTGACAGAGACTGGCAGGTCGCTGCTGTTATGTGCCAGTGCTTCACACACACACACACTGCGTGTTGGGAGTGAACAGGCCGAAACGCAGGTTTCACACCTGCACACACAAGCTTCTGCAAGCTCAGGAGCCACAGTACAACTAAATCACCTCCAGATCTCTGTCAGTGGGTCTTGGCTAATTACCCCCACCCCCACCCCTTTGCCCCTGTTCCCAAATTAATGGTGACATCCAGACAGGGGTTTATTGGTGCTAGCGCTAGCCGCTAATGGCCCAGATGATGCCCTGTGTGGGGAGGATGAGGATGTTGAGGATAAAATATGGGGTTAATACGAGCCTAGCGCTGCCGTGTGAGGAAGAATTCTGGCCGTCGAAATCCGGCTCGTTTGTTCTGATCTAAAGAAGCCAAATGGCACGGCGCCTGTGCAGACATCGCAGCAGAGTTGGGACATGTTCTTAGATGAGGTGCTAATAGGAGGAAATGAAAGGGCATGTTCTGGATATCTGTGTGTGTGTATGTGTGTGCGTGTGTGTGTATGTGTGTGCGTATGTATGTGTGTGCGTATGTGTGTGTGTGTGTGTGTGTGTGTGTATGTGTGTGTGTGTGTGTGTATGTGTGTGTGTGTGTGTGTGTGTGTGTGTGTGTGTGTGTTTGTATACACTTATCAGGGTACATATGTGTGTGTGTGTGTGTGTGTGTGCGTGTGTGTGTGTGTGTGTGCAGGAGGGAGAGGCAAAGAGGGAAACGAGAAGAGAGGGAGAAAGAGGAGGGTGAAGATGTGTAATGGGTGGAGGGTGTAATGGGTGGAGGGTGTAATGGGTGGAGGGTGTAATGGGTGGGGATCTGTAACACAATGATAGAAGATTAAAAAATGCAAAAGCTCAGATGTCTCTCTCTCTCTCTCTCACACACACACACACACACACACGTACTCTGATAGGTGTATACAACCACACACACACACACACACACACACACACACACACACACACACACACACATATGTACTCTGATAGGTGTATACAAACACACACACACACACACACACACACACACATATGTACTCTGATAGGTGTATACAAACACACACACACACACACACACACACACACATATGTACTCTGATAGGCACATACATACTCACATTCACACTTAAACACATGCTCTTATAGGTGTTTACATGTACACAGATATATGCTCTAATAGTTACACACATACACGTACACACACACACACACACACACACACACACACACACATACTGGCATGCAGACACATGCACATATGCAGAGAACAAGTGTGTGCAGTGCACACCTACTGAGAGCAGTGTTACTGTCATAGCCCATGCTGAAATGTTCCAAGAACAGCATCTCTCTCTCTGTCTCTCACACACACACACACACACACACTCTCTCTCTCTCTCTCTCTCTCTGATACTCTGTCATTCAGTAGTATGGTCCTACTGCAGAGATTTGCTAATTCCCTTATTAATGAAACACACAGATGTGAGGTCATAAAAACACCAAGCCTAAATCTTATTGCCTCCTGGAATTTTACAGAGTATGACTCATGGTGCACATTTTGTGTGTGTGTGTGGGGGGGTGATGTTCGTGTGTGTGTGTGTGTGTGTGTGTGTGTGTGTGTGTGTGTGTGTGTGTGTGTGTGCGCATGTTTGTGCATGATTTAGTGTTTGTGTGTGTGTGTGTGTGTGTGTGTGTGCGCGCGTGTGGGTGTTCGTACGTGTGTGTGTGTGCACGTATGTGTGTGTGTCTGTGTTTCTGTGTGTTTGTGAGGTTTTCGTGTGCCTGCCATACATGCCCGTGCAGAGTTAGAGTACCTGTGTAGCTTCTGGAGAATTCCAGTGTAACGTGACCAACTAGATTTTGTGTGTGTATGTATGTGTGTGTAAAAGAGAGTGTGGAGTGTGTTTTTCTTATGTATTATTCACTTCTACTAGGACTACTCTGTCTCTTACTCTGTGTGTGTGTGTGTGTGTGTGTGTGTGTGTGCGTGTGCATGTGTGTGATGGAGCTGTGATCTATTCCTGTTTGGGTTCATAGTTTTTTGACATCCATACACACTACCCCCCACCCCATCTCTTGACACTGTTGTGGTGTTGTTGTTGTTTTGGTGTTTTTTATGCAGGGTGGCACGATGCAGGGGTCTGGCCTGGAATTCTTCACTTAATTGTGTGTGTGTGTGTGTGTGTGTGCATGCTTGTGCATGATTTAGTGTTTGTGTGTGTGTGTGTGTGTGTGTGTGTGTGTGTGTGTGTGTGTGTGTGTGTGTGTGTGCGCGTGTGGGTGTTCGTACGTGTGTGTGTGTGCACGTATGTGTGTGTGTCTGTGTTTCTGTGTGTTTGTGAGGTTTTCGTGTGCCTGCCATACATGCCCGTGCAGAGTTAGAGTACCTGTGTAGCTTCTGGAGAATTCCAATGTAACGTGACCAACTAGATTTTGTGTGTGTATGTATGTGTGTGTAAAAGAGAGTGTGGTGTGTGTTTTTCCTATGTATTATTCACTTCTACTAGGACTACTCTGTCTCTTACTCTGTGTGTGTGTGTGTGTGTGTGTGTGTGTGTGTGTGTGTGTGTGTGTGTGTGTGTGTGTGTGTGTATCTGTGTGTATGTGTGTGTGCGTGCGTGTGCGTGTGTGTGTGTGCGTGTGTGTGTGCGCGTGTGTGTGTGTGTGTTGACACACAGCAGGAGTCACAGAGAACCGCTGATTCACTGTATTATATCGCTGCAAATAAGTATTGATTATTTGAGGCTTAACGTGAGTGCGTGTGTGTGTGTGTGTGTGTGTGTGTGTGTGTGTGTGCGTGTGTGTGTGTGCGAGGCTGAGAGGATGCACGTGTTTGTAAATGTGTTCAGTACACTACCTGCACACCTGTCCTTTAGTGTGCACATGGCAGTGTTGTGTGTCCTCTTCCTGGATCTGGAGACGTTGGGTTCTTGGATGGCTGAGCCCAGATCCCTGAGGCCCAGTCCTGTAGACCAGCAGTGATCTATTTCTCCTGTCTGCGCAGACCGCAGTCTGGGGGACAATGTCCCCATGCAGGTTTGCCCCCGTGTGCAAATGGACAAATCTGTACCCATGTGTGGCATTCCCCTTGTGCAGGCCTGTCCCCATCCAGGTCTGTCCTCATGCAGGTCTTCCCCCATGTGCGGTTCTGTCCTCATGTAGGTCTGTCCTCATGCCGGTCTGTCCTCATTCAGGTGTATCCCTGCTCAGCTCAGCTTAATTCCACACAGAGGAGATGGCATGCCATTATATTCAATTGGCGCATTGTTCATTGATCGGAACGCCATGTGTTTGCATCTCCGACACTTACCTGTCTCTGCACAGTGTGTGTACACACGCACACGCTCCATTGTTTTCTCTCCGTGTTCCACACACTTCAAAGCTGTCTTCTCTCCTTCCACCATATGCCGAACAGCTTGTGGCCTCGATCTTTACAGGTGTGAGGACTCACACGGACAGCTCTCTCCTAGAATTCGCATGTAACGACCACACCAAAAACTTTTTTGAACCTTAATGCAGACAAAATCTCATTCAGGTACTGCAGTTCTCTACTTCACGTGATCACCTCATCCGAGCCTTTTGGCAGTGGGCGTATGACAGCGTGTGA
>NC_137507.1:8547500-8552500 GCF_041902795.1 Electrophorus electricus
TGATTGAGATTCACTCATAATTTTCAATAACCTTTTTACAAAAGAGTTTTTCCATATCCGTGTTGAGAAAAGCAAGGGTTTTTGTTTTTGTTTTTTTGCTATCACTGCATTGGCTATTTCAAGTGAGAGGATGTGCCTAGCTTTATGTTTAAATCTGTCTAATGCTCGAAATCAGTTGCTTTCTCTCTCTCCCTCCCTCCCTCCCTCCCTCTCTCTTTCTCTCTCTCCCTCTCTTTCTCTCTCTCTCTCTCTCCCTCCCTCCCTCTCTCTCTCTCTCTCTCTCCCTCCCTCTCTCTCTCTCTCTCTCTCTCCCTCCCTCTCTCTCTCTCTCTCTCTCTCTCTCCCTCCCTCTCTCTCTCTCTCTCTCTCTCTCTCCCTCCCTCTCTCTCTCTCTCCCTCCCTCTCTCTCTCTCTCTCTCTCTCTCTCTCTCCTCCCTCCTTCTCTCTCTCTCCCTCCCTCTCTCTCTCTCTCTCTCTCTCCCTCCCTCTCTCTCTCTCTCTCTCTCTCTGTCTCATCCTCTCTCTCTCTTTCCCTCTCCCTCTGCAGTGTTTTAGCTGACTGCAGGCTTTAGAGTGAAGCTTTCTTGTTCCTGACTGTGGAAAAGTGTGGCATTCTCCTGAGATTGGCGCTTGCGCAGATTATCCAAAATCAATGACCACGGCAGGTTGGAGAATAAGAATACGCGTTTGAAAAGGCGGCCGTCGCCAGTGGAAACCGCCAGAAAACGCAGCCTCATGGATTTCTTTATAGTAGGGATTACGCACCGCAACTTTCTTTTGAACCAAGTTGCACTTGAAGGTGTTGTGCAAGTTTCACTGAGAAATTTAATTTGCGCTGGCAGTCGGGTGTAACCTCTGGTGACAAATTAACAAGAGACGCTGAACTCGGGCGCCATGTGGCAAATTTTATACTGTGTGATATGTCCTCTGTCTGTTAGAAGGATTTGATGATTAAACTTTGATTTGACATGTATTTGCTCCTTTAGTGTTCCTCCTGATCCAAAGTGTGTGTTTGTAGCTGGTCTGTGTTGATCTCCTAGCCCCAAGACCTGAGATCAGACTGAGGCTATTTTGAGCCAGAGGAAGTAGCAGTTTCCATGGCGGCTAGGCAGTCTTCCCAGCATGAGGAAACTGTGAAGCTCTGTGGTTATCGCACCAGAATGGTTTCCCTCGCCACCTCTCCTTGTGTCTGCCGACAGCCTGATCCAGATGCAACTTGACGCAGACGCGCCGCTACGACAGAACCGACTGACTTCACCGTAGGATTAACGCCAAAATCAGGGTCATTCATAATGCCAATGCTCTGAGCAGTTTTCAGCAGAAAGCCTTCCTGGATAAAGTGACCGTGTCACTAACCCGCGTTAGAATACCACAGTGAGCGAAATTAAGGATCGTCAGGAGCTTGTCACTCTTCCTCCCTGTGCTAATTCCATGCGCAGGGATGACTTTTTTTTTTTTTTTTCAAAAAAAGCAGATATTCTGTGGGCCATATTATCTTCCAGCGAATAAAGGCCTTAGCTCTTTAACGGGTGTGCATGCGAGGCTGGCACGCGCTCCGGGGACAGGCCTGTCACAACACATCAGTACACTCGTGCCTCTCTCAGCCATGACCACCTATTAATGCAGCATACCTAATCTCTTCAGGAACCCGAGAGATCACAAAGGACGCCCAAGGTCGTTTAAGGGCAGTACCTTGCTTGAAAGAAAATTAATATGAAAGATAGTATCCGAGGCAGTGATACGTGTTTAAAAAAAAAGTCTTTCTTTAATTTAATGGATTTTATGCACAACTGAGAAACAAAAAGTTGAGGGTCTGACAGCATTTGTGGTTTTTTGTTTTTTCTAGTCTAATTTATTCATCAGAGCTTGAATGTGATGTGTACACAGCTGTGGAGTGACTGGGCGCACGCACCGAGGCAGAGCAGGCGCTTGTAATTACACGCTATGGCCTCTAGGCGGACATTCTGCTAGCAAGAGAGAGGATGTGCAGGAGCGCGGAGCATTGATGGGCTGATAAAACGCTGAAAATAATTACTGGCCAATAGTTTAGATCCTAAAAGCCTGCAAAAAAGAGGGGGACTTTTCAGCATGAGTGTAAGAAACAGCTGGGATTGATTGTTTTTCCTTCTCTGTTGTCTCCTCTGTAATTACAGTCAGGGACTTGGAGAAGAATCGGAAAAAGAAAAGTGGTTTTAAAGACGGCATGGCATCTCCACGAGGATAATTACGATGGTGTCACAGCCGTAGCTCACCCTGGAATTGAATTCTAGTCATAATGCGATAGTGGAGATTAGCGATGTAATCCAATCAGGATTTAGACTATGTAATCCACTTTATTGATATTGAAATGAAATAGAGAATTAAAAGAAAAGACAAGAATGTCTGTTGTTTAAGCAGCGAACTGCTTTTTACACAGATGCAGCTGTGATTAACATGTCTGTCTCAGATGCGATGTGACATTTTGGTTTTGACTGCGTCCCTTTCTGCTGCCGGTCTCGTGGTCTCCCGTGATGCATGATGTACAGTAATTGGGTACACATATTGGGTTTATTTCTGAAATGACTGTCACAAACACTTCAAGGTCTTAATCTCAGGGCACAGTGTCCAGTCTCACTAGAGTCAAGAGCAGGAGAGGGAGGGAGCGCTAAAGCCCAGATCACACGTGGCCTCCACTAACAGGGTCCTGGCTGCAGAGTCTGTGCTAATGCTAGCCAGCATGCTTTATTCCTCCCATGTGAGCAATTTGTTTAGCACCACTGGTGATAATGCCCCTCTGCTCCACCCAGAAACCCTCGGGGCCCTGGGTAGTGCTGCCCAGTGTTAGTGTCTGTCCCCCGGGACACATTTGCGGTTCTTGCTGTTGGGGCGGTGCTTTTTGGGGGGGTCCTACTTGGTTCTTCGCTGGTCCAGTGTCCAAACACACACACACAGGTGTAGCCTGGTCTGGGCCGTAACCCGACCCTGGCCAAATTAAGCCACTGGATCTGAGAGATTAGATAACCAGTTCAATGAATCCAGCCTGGCTCCTGCTGACGGAGAGAGCGCTGTTGTCTTCATCTGTACTTTTCTTTTCTGATCTTTTGTTCCTCTTTTCTCTCTCAGAACCCACAATGTGGCGAGAGATACTAACCAAGCTTACATAGCAGAAGACATAATAGGACAGAAAGAAAAAAGGCGAAAGGTTAAACTTTTGCGACACAAAAACATAAAGAGGAGATTGTTATGAAGGTGTTTTGGAGGATAAGCGCAGAGTCACAATGACACACACACACAGACACAGTCACAGTGACACAAAGACACAGTCACAGTGACACACACAGTCACAGTGACACACAGACACAGTCACAGTGACACACACACAGTCACAGTGACACACATACACAGACACAAAGTGACACAGACACAGTCACAGTGACACACACATACACAGACACAGTCAAAGTGACACAGACACAGTCACAGTGACACACAGACACAGTCACAATGACACACAGACACAAACACATACACAGACACAGTCACAGTGACACACACAGACACAGTCACAGTGACACACAGACACAGTCACAATGACACAGACACAAACACATACACAGACACAGTCACAGTAACACGCACAGACACAGACACAGTCACAGTGACACACACACAGACACAGTCACAGTGACACACATACACACACAGTGGCCTACCCCTGCTATGTGACATCACATTACAGTGGCAAACTTCTAAAAGTTGTCACATGTCAGCAAGTGACTGACGTTATTGGGTGTAATGTGTGCTGTGTGTTTGTCGGTTTGTTTGGGTGTATGTGTGTGTGAGTCTTTACATGCGTGTGTGTGTGTGTGTGTGTGTGTGTGTGTGTTTGGGATAGCACTCTTGTTATTTCATGTGACTCAGATCGAAGTGTGAGCCGGTTGTGGCATCTCTAAGGTGTCCTCGGAGTGTGTTTAGCATTGTCTGGCTATCTGTCTGTCTGGCTGTCTGTCGCATCCTCTGTCTGATAGTGTGTGCACATCTACAGCACATGTCGAGGTTGGAAAAAAACCTTATGACTAGTATTGCATGGCAGGAAGCCTTTCTGAGGATGATACAACTTTTCTGCTGAGCTAACACATCGTGGCACATAATAGCCTGACACTGTCCCCTCCCTCGCAAAAACGTGTGTGTGTGTGTGTGTGTGTGTGTACAATCCACTCCTGAATTAGTAACAGCGACCCTCTCTCTCTCTCCGTGGCTTTTTCAGATTCGGGTGGATGGGCCGTCCCATGGTGCTTTGCAGTACGAGACAGTGCAGGTTGTGGATGACGGACCAATCCTGAGAGACATGGCCTTCTCAGCTGATCAGCACTTCCTATATGTGATGTCAGAGACCCAGGTGAGTTACACAGCGCTTTCTTTCAATGCATCTGGTCAGTGCAAGCATACATGCACACACATATACACACACATACACAGAGTCACGATCGTGCAGAGCTATGAACACTAGTAATCTCTCTCTCTCTCTCACACACACACACACACACACACACACACACACACACACTAGCTCTCTCTAGCTCTCTCCTTCCCTCTGAATGCCTCTTACACATACACATACAAATTCATACGCAATTGCCTGAAGAGTCTGACATGCGGTGGGACCATTTAAGTCATTGGACAAGAACTGGGACCATTTGAGTCATTAGACTATAGCTGAGGAGGAGAGGGGAGAGTTAACACAGTCACATCAGTTATAAAAAGCAAGAAAGACTTTACAAACAAACACACACACACACACACACACACACACAAAAGAACCTAATGCAATTTACTCCTAGTACTCTGTAGACTAAAAAGGTTCCCAGTGGTATGGCGTGTGTGTAATGTCGGGAGGAGACGCCGCTGGGAGCTTCTTCCTGTGGCATTAACGTCTGTGAACCACTAGGCCCCAGAAAACAGGCTGTTGACTCTGACCAATAAAACTACCTCACTCACACCACACCTACTGCCACGTCCTC
>NC_137507.1:8560000-8562500 GCF_041902795.1 Electrophorus electricus
AAAGACAAACATAGATGGAAAGATTGAGGAAGCACTATAAACAAACATTTCTCAAGGGAGAAATGTCAGTTTCTAATCCATAATAGTCATTCTTTAAATGTATTGCTTTTCTGGGAAGGGAATTGGAAGAGCTGTATCTTTTTAGTTGGCTAACGGTCAGCTGGGGTTTGGAGATGTTGGCGCCTTCACATCCTCTCATTCTCCAGCCATTTTCTCTGTCTCTGAATGATGACATCACTTATAGCACTTTTCCACTGGCAGGGTGCCGTTGCTGGTGACGGAATATTGAACGATTCTGCACTTTTATGCCACAAAATAACAACAAACAACAACAAAAAAGCTTCTTGTCCATTCTGGCCCAAAATCTTGCTGATCTGGATATGAACCTGTCATGCAGGGGGGGGGGAAGGGGCGGGGCTTATACCCAGAACAGTGTTTATTCCCAGGATAGTGTTTGTAATAGTTCTTGGGATCCAGCATCAGCTCCGTCATTGTGTTGTTGTCACCTTGTTAACCAATCAACAGTCTAGAATCTCCATTTTATTTTTCTTCACATTTGAAATCACATTTATTAAGACCCAAATCTTCACTTTGTGTTCCGCGTCCTCCTTGTGACACTCATGCCAAGGTGCACACACGGCTCAAGGAGCCAAACTTCCCGAATTAGATTTCTCCCCGAGCCGTCCCGTGCGAGGTGCTCGGCCATGTTCCCGAGGCACAAAGCGATTGCTGTTTGCCTGGCCTAATTTGCACCTCTTTATCCGAGGGAGTTTGCTTCCGACGCCGGTGTCTCCCTCTGCAGCTCCGCCCGTGTTAATGAAGGCGGGGGCGGGGGGGTGATGAAAGAGACACGAGCCTTCAGGATTAGGCCGTAATAAACCCTCCCTCTCAGAGACGGCATCGTGCCAGCCAGGCTGCACCGCTGAGCCCTGTGGGGTTTGCACTGGGATTTGAGGAAGTGGAGGATGCAGAGGGCTTGGTGGCTAAGACCACGGAATGCTCGGAAAAGGTGTTTGGCGCTCGGGAAATCAGGCTAGCAGTCAAAGGAACAGTTAGCATTAAGCAAATGTTAGGCAGGTGAAGGATGCTCAGTGATGGCAGTTCATGTCGGCATGCTGTCCGTTTAAAACTGCTGACGTGAGACTGACTGCAGGAAGATCATAAAAAAAGGCTTTTATACAGGCTGTGCAGTAGTAGTGTAGCAGGACATGTAGACGGGTAGGGAATGCACACTCGGCGTGCACGTACATACTCAGACACACACACACACACACACGCATTTAGCTCGGTCTCCGGCTTGTCTCTGTTTAGAGCAGCTTTAGGGCATGCGGTGGTCCGACCGCTCTTCCAGATAAGTGACTGATAATCAGACGGATTTATGGCCTAATTCTTGCTCCTGCTCCCATTCCACTTTGATCCTCCACAGGCTGCTGGAAGAAGAAAAGATATATTCATATTTAGAAATAATTCCATAAGTGAAAAAGCAGGAAAGCCATAGCAAAGTATGTTTATGGAAAAGTTTCTCTCTCTTTCTCTCTCTCTGTCTTTTTCTCTCGCTCTCTGCCTTTGTATCAATTGTCAAACTTAAGTGTCTTGAATCATGCTCACAGTTTTGATGTCCAGGTTCAATTCTGAGGCCCACAGTAATCATATATTACCAGAAAGGCTGACTTTCTCACTTGTGAGTGTTCTGCTCTGTGCTGCATCACGGATCAGACACAGGCAACGGTGAGCTCAAAAGCAGAAGACGTGGACAGTCAAACAATTCAACCATTCATCAACGAATCGTGACTGTGACGTTTTCCGGGACACAAAGCCACATGCCCTGTAGTGTGCACTCTGCTCAGCCCCCAGCCACGGCCAAGCCTCTAAACTAAACACGCAACAATAACGCTCATTCATCGCTCTCCAAAGACCAAACGTGTTATTTTATTCCGCCTTTATTTGGGTTGCATTAATGACTGAACATATCTGTAGCCTTCACATTAAAATACGTCCCGGAAGGTTCTGTGAATGCTGCCAAGCCTACTGGCTTCCTTTCATCATGAGCAGAGCGACGGTGGTTCTCAGACTTCAGTGTGATTATTCTTTTCCCTCCGGATGGAGTGCAAATATTTACATTTACATTTAAGCCGTTTCATAGGCCCTCGTACCCTGAGTGACTTGAATATCTCCCACTGGGGCAGTACAGGTGCTCCCGGGGGCAACCCCTCAGAGCACAGGACCAACAATAAGCTCATTCGCTTTTTTTTAGTTTGCACCATCAGGCCTACCAAACCACATTAGAACAATGTTCATTGTCCGAGTCCCAACCGTGGAGTTTAAGGAAAAGCAAGATCTTCTGAATACATCTGGACACGCCATCCTTCCTTGTTAAGCTCCTCGTTAACGGCGCTGCCTTTATTCTCACGTTTTCAGCTTGTTTCTGCGTCGGAATGATGTGGCTTTAAAAACTCCTCATGAGGGGTTAATCCATCCTATTCAGAGGAAAGAGGAAAAG
>NC_137507.1:8565000-8567500 GCF_041902795.1 Electrophorus electricus
GCATGTAGTTGTGAACGTAAGGCCAAAGCACGCCGGTTCACGTCTCAAGGCTACAACCCCTTGCTCTACCTCCAGGCCAAAGGGCGTGGCCAAAGGACAGGCCACGCGTCTTTCTTCCTGTCTCCCGGTTTTCACGGGTCTCGCTAATCTCGGCCTAAAGCCGCAACGTGATTGGCTAGCCTCTGCAGTCTCGTGGCACGTAACCAAGATGAGTGTACGCTGAGGGGATCACCCACGACGGCTGGCGTTCTGTCACAGCCGAGCTGGCGTTCGATTAACTTCAGCTGAGTCGTCCCAGCTGGACTCCTGGATCCAGCCCAGCGAGCGTGGGTCCAAGCGGCTGATCTGTGTCCCAGGGCCTAGTGATCTGAGGAAAAACCCACTGGGAGAAGGAAAAACACTGGCAGGGACCAGTTAACTCTACACCAACCAATCAGATCACCAGCTAACTCTACACTAACCAGTCAGCTTACCAGTTAAATCCGCACTAACCAATCAGCTCAACGGTTAACTCTGCACTAACTAATCAGCTCACCAGTTATCTCTGGACTAACCAATCAGCCCACGAGCCCAGCGCCTGCTCTACACTGACAGGCTCATAGTGTTTGCAGATAGGTGTGTCACTTTAAGATGTGTGAAACTGCAAAAATACTGTAGAGTTTTGGAGGTGGGCGGAGCAAAGTTGTGCCTCTAGATCCCAGGCAGAAGTGCTCTCTCCGTCGCCACCCTGGTGCCTTACTGACAGGTGATTGACAGCTGTCACTGGCCAGTGACGGGTCATTAATCAAAAGGCTGATGAAAGCTAAGGGCTCAGAGCCTTCACCCTGGACACAGGAACGACACGGAGCTCTGTTCCCCAGGGTTACTATATCTATATTTCTGTCTCTATCTGTCTCACTCTCGTTTTTCTCCATCTCTCTGCCTTACTCTCTCTCCCACCCTCGCTCTCTCTCCCTCTCTTCCTCCCTCTTTCTCTCTCTCCCTCCCTCTCTCTCTCTTTCTCTCTCACTCTTCTCTCAGCCCTTCTCTCTCTGCTGGCTCATTCTTCAGTTTAATCAGCGTGACACGTGAAGGGTGTGAACGTTTCGTTACACAATCATGTTCTTATCATTCCACATCTTCACCCGTCACGTTGCCCCACTGCTGAGGAGAAAATGTAGACCACTGCTGGCCGATGCTTTAGGGAGAATAACCGCGAGAAGAAAGCCTTTCACCAGGCGAGACCCCACCATCTCAGTAGAGTATCATAGTATCAATATAGTATTAATGAATGGGACCAAGACCCATCAGAAACCTTAAAGATATTGTCAGCTGTTTCATTATCACACTCAGCTCACAGAGACAGGGATCTAAAAATGACAACTGTAGAGTTACTGCCTGAATCACACCTGACTTAGTCAAACTGACTTAGTTACTGTCTGAATCAGATGTGTTTGGGAGGGACTGTGGTCACTGTTCTCCTGCATGTTGACTCTGCTAACTCTCTCTCTGTCTCTGTTTGGGCCGCCCAGCTGACGCGTGTTCCAGTCGAGGCGTGTGAACAGTACTCGTCCTGCAGCGCATGCTTGGGCTCTGGAGACCCTCACTGCGGCTGGTGTGTGCTGCACAGTATGTAAGTACCACATGCCTTCTGCCGTGACTGAAAAGGTCAAAGCTGTGTTCCAGCTGTGAGATGACAGCTGCAGGCAGCAGGGGGCGATGGTGAGCTGAATCTGGGTAGAGGGCTGAGTTAAGTCTGTATATTTGAATAGGTGTAAGTATGTGACAGGCAAAAGGCATATAAAGTTAATTGATGTTGGGGTCTCGCTGTTACTGAGACAGACACTGAACAGGTGTTTTATATGGAGCATTATTTGGCATAGATAAGTACCTTACACACACACACACACACACACACACACACACACACAGACCACCCCTCCCCCCAGACTGATGAGCTGGGCACAGGATATGGGCCCTGGCTCATTTCCCACTTCACAATAAATTGAATTGGATTCTCGTCTTCTTGAGAGGACCCAGTGCATGTGTGTGTGCGCGCGTGCATGTGTGTGTGTGTGTGTGTGTGTGTGTGCGCGTGTGCGTGTGTGTGAGTGTGTGTGTCTTCAGGGGGATGTGTAGATTTCTCCAATCTCCACACCTATGTATTTCCTTTCCACTCAATCCTTTCCCACACAGACGCACAGGCACACACCGACACACACCTACACACAAATAAACACACGTCCGTGGCCTCCAAACACATTACCACCGGCCCTGAGGAACTGCAAGGTCATTGAAGGTCACGGAGGTGTCGGCAGGGTGGCAGAATGTCAAAAGGAGTACAGGGGGTTGGAATCCTCTTAAGTGCAGATAAAAAGCACAGAAATAGAGAGAGAGAGACACGTGTGAGAGTGTACTGATGGATGGATGGAGGGTCCACGGAGGCTGTGGCACAGTAGTGGATATGGTTCTGTGTTTGCCACCTGGCTGGCTGAGTTCAGGGACACGTAAAACTTGGCCC
>NC_137507.1:8572500-8580000 GCF_041902795.1 Electrophorus electricus
GTTATAGTTGTGTTAGTTGTGTTATAGTTGTTATTGTTATAGTTGTTATAGTTGTGTTATAGTTGTTATTGTTATAGTTGTGTTATAGTTGTTATTGTTATAGTTGTGTTATAGTTGTTATTGTTATAGTTGTGTTATAGTTATTGTTATAGTTGTGTTATAGCTGTGTTATAGTTGTTATTGTTTTAGTTGTGTTGTAGTTGTGTTATAGTTATAATTTTTTTATAGTTGTGTTATAGTTATAGTTGTGTTGTAGTTGTTATTGTTAGTTATGTTATAGTTGTTAAAGTTATTGTTATAGTTGTGTTATAGTTGTGTTATAGTTGTTATAATTGTTTTATAGTTCTTATAGTTGTAGTTGTGTTATAGTTGTTATAGTTATAGTTGTGTTATAGTTGTTATTGTTATAGTTATGTTATAGTTGTGTTGTTGTTATTGTTATAGTTGTGTTATAGTTGTTATAGTTGTGTTATAGTTTATTGTTATAGTTGTGTTATAGTTGTTATAGTTGTGTTATAGTTGTGTTATAGTTGTTATTGTTATAGTTGTGTTATAGTTATTGTTATAGTTGTTATTGTTATAGTTGTGTTATAGTTGTTATTGTTATAGTTATGTTATTATTATGTTATAGTTGTTATAGTTATAGTTGTGTTATGGTTGTGTTATAGTTGTTATTGTTAGTTATTATTTTATAGTTGTTATTGTTGTAGTTGTGTTGTTATAGTAGTTATTGTTATAGTTATGTTATTATTGTTGTAGTTGCTGTTGTTATAGTTATGTTATTATTATGTTATAGTTGTGTTATAGTTGTTATAGTTGTTATAGTTGTGTTATAATTGTTGTTATAGTTGTGTTATAGTTGTTATTGTTAGTTGTGTTATAGTTGTTATAGTTCTGTTATTATTATGTTATAGTTGTGTTATAGTTGTTATTCTTATAGTTATTGTTATAGTTGTTATTGTTATAGTTATGTTATTATGTTATAGTTGTGTTATAGTTGTTACAGTTCTGTTATTATTAGGTTATAGTTGTTATTGTTATAGTTGTGTTATAGTTGTGTTACAGTTGTTATTGTTATGTTTTTGCTATTGTTGTGTTATTGTTGTTATAGTTGTGTTATAGTTATTGTTGTGTTATAGTTGTACTATAGGTATGTTAACATGTTATAAAAATCATGTTATAGTTATTTTAGTTGTATTATAGTTGTTATGTTATAGTTGTTTTATAGTTATGCTATAGTTGTTATAGTTACATTATATTTTTGTTATAGTTTTGGCAGTATGAGTCACTAAAGAATTTTGCACTAAAGGTGAACTGATGTGCTGAGGTGTGTTTCAAAAACACTATGTGAAGACTTTTGAAGAAGGAAACACGGTACTGAGACAAGTGTGAAAATGTAAAAAAAAAAACAACTCTAAACACTCCTTCTATGCCTTCTGTCTCTTACACACAAATATAACACACACACACATAGAAGAAATACTAAATGTAAAGTATTTTTAGAAGCAAAATGAAAAAGGCAAAAAACCCACTCCTAATCTCTCCACTTAATGTCTCCTCCTCTCTGTGCCTGTCCCTGTCAATTCAGTCAGAGAGATTTAAGAGCATCTGTATTCATGCACCAGCCGTATACTCTGGGGTCAGAGGTCTTGGGTTTGTGTAAACAAACGCTCACTGGGGTTAGGCTGTGTGTAATGGCGTTTGGATGGTTATCTCTCGCCCACGTTCACTTCAAAGCCTGGCTACCATCGTCCTCTCTGCTCTTCACGCCGCACTGAGGATGGAGGCAGAGGACGGATAACATCACTCCCAAGAGGAGCCTACAGAGGACCAGCGTAACAACACTCAGTGTGGCCCAGGGCCGAGCACTGTCAACCAGCGCTCTGTTCACGGCCTCTCTGCCATTCTACACGCACTCGCTCTCTCTCTCTATCTCCTTCTCTCTCTCTCTTTTGTTCTCTTTCTCTCTCCCTCACTCTCTGGATTTGGGTTTCAGAAAAGGTGTGAGATACTTAAATGTCATTGCCACCTGCCCTCTCTTGGTTATTTTCCTTTCTAGAGCAAATAATGGCAAACAAAAAACAAAACAAACAAACAAACAAACAAAAAACCCACTGGAAACTAAATAGTTTCCTTGGAAACTTTGGACAAACTAACAAACTTTTTCCCATGTGATCTTTTGTGTCCATTGGGAAGTGAATGCTTCCAGTGGGGTTGGTACAGTTTTGGTTAAGGTCTTGTCTCTTTGCACTTTCGAGTGATTCCTGTTAAAACCGTGCGTGTGTGTTGGAGCGGGGTGAGAAGAAGGCCATAGATTCACGGATTCAGTCATTCAGGCCGACTGCATTTCTGCTACCAGACAAAGGAGAATGAGCTGAATGGGGTAGGAGTTGGATCTCAGTCTTCGACCCAGACTGCAGTTGATAGCATTTTGTGTGTGTGTGTGTGTGTGTGTGTGTGTGTGTGTTTGTGAGTACCACTTGAGGAGATAGTGTGACACTGAATTAACAATGCATTAACTTTGTCCCTGGTCTCTAGATATTTAGCTCTGACCTTCACACACTCTCTCTCTCTCTCTCTCTCTCTCTCTCTCTCTCTCTCTCTCAGACAGGCAAACTGTTTCACTGGCACAGAGCACAGGCTTTTATTCTGCTAATATGTCCTCACATTGACCTGTGTTGAAGTGTGTAAACCAATCTGAAGTCCTTGATCGCATGAAAGATTAAACATGGGAGCAGGCTGAACGTGAAGGCCATCGACCTGGCGGGTTTCAGAGAGAGAGAGAGAGAGAGAGAGAGAGAGAGAGAGAGAGAGAGAGATTCAGAGAAAGGAAGTGAGAGATAACGCTTTTCAAAATGTGGTAAAGACACGATAAGTGAAAAATAATCGCGCGGCCGCTCGCGCTAGCACGGGCAATTCCAATCTCACGTCTGTTATTTGCATAGGGGGTTAGTTCGGTTTTAATAGGAAAAACTCCTTCCTAGGATCCCATTACAACCACCCAGACTTGCCAATTAGCTGGAGCCAGCAGGTACAGTTATTCAGGGAAATCAACTGTAATTCGGGACTTTCTGCCTTAAACGTCTATGCCTTTGGTTATTTCATATGGACTTCAGAAATACTATCAGTAGCCAATCAGGAGAAACTACTTGCATTGCTTCAGATAAGTAATTATTTTCGAGTCACATAGAAAGACCGAAACAACTGGTGTGAGCGAGCACTGGTGTGTAGTGTAGATAACGCCTTTGAGTTACTGGTGAGGTAAACGAGCCTTCAGCCGGTACCGGGCTAGCGCGCGGAGGGATCGTCCTGCTGGCGTGATCCGCGTGCCAACCACGCGGGGGGTTAACTGTGGGAGCCGGTGTTCTTCCGGTGAGTCCCCGTTAGCCAGTTTCGAGTGTTCCGCGGCTGTCGAAAGCTAGCCCCGGGGGACGCGACGGTGACATCAAACCGCGTATTTTGCATAACGTCTGGAGAACCCCCGCACACGTCCAACGCACTCATACCGCAGTGTGACAGCGTTATCGCTCCCGTTCCACGGTCGCGCTGTGTCCGTGCCCCGGGCGTCTCCCGCTGAGAGCTGCGCAAATGGCGAGGGAATATTTAGGCTTTTGCGCAGGCCGTCCGGACCCGTGGTTTGAACGCCGCTGCGATAGATGGGTTGTAAATCATGATTAAGACGGGGAGAACGCTGCTGTCGGGCGTGAGCTGCACGTCTTTGTCAGCGAGCGTGACACCCGGCCGCGCGAGGCTGCGTGGGGATTGACGGGCACGCTAATGTGAGCTGAGTCCAGCCCTCATTCTGATATCTTTATTAGGGGCTGTATGGGAAGATGCGCACATGTGCCGAAAATGAAGCATTAAAATGAAATATATGAAAATAAAAAGAAGCCCCCAGTACCCCACCCCCGCCGCCTCTCTTCATTTAATTCGGTTATCGTCTCAGCGTTACTGGCATGACCGTATTCATTTACAGCGCTGCCAAAGCATCATTAAAACAAGAATGAACGTTTGCAGTGTTAAGGAATATAAGAGCTCCACTAGGCCTATATGTTAATAAAATTACCATAACTACCAATTATAATAGGCATGAAAGAATACTGAAGTTGAAAAAAACAAGGGGAAATTTTTAAATAAGAAATCATTTAAAAAGAACTAAATACATAAATGCGTTTACAAAAACAATATAATTTTAATTTTTCCGTCTCTGCTTCTGTCTCTCTCTCTCTCTCTCTCTCTCTCTCTCTCTCTCTCTCTCTCTCTCTCTCTCTCTTTAAATCTCTGAGTAGATCAGAGGTCCCAAGCAGGCCATGTAGGAGATCTGGGACTCAGTTACCAGCTGACTAGTTGTAATTGTAATTGTGCGTTGTGTGTGTGTAATTGTTTTCCAAACACCTGTATGTCAGTTTCTCCTCATCTCTTCTATAACCAACATCTCTTCTGTAAACAACGTTACACTGGCTTTAAACAATTAACACTGACGAGAGAGAGAGAGACAGGTTGAAGCTAGACAGATTTTGGAGGGTCTCATATAATGACGTCGCCTTGAATGTTTGCACTGGAAAACACAGTAATTCCCGGACATCTCCCAAGGTCTAAGCCTGACCTCAGCTGTCCAAGATCTCGTCCGTACTGATCTGTAGAGGCGGACTTTCTGTTCGGACTTTGGAATATGTCATAGAAAATGAAGCCGGGCCGGTCCGTGTCCTAAATGTCTGTGCTCATTTCAGACGGACGTCTACAGCCTAACATACGTGAGCAAAAGCTGAAGGCGGACTGACAGAGGAAAGGGCCAGGCTG
The DNA here is from genome assembly GCF_041902795.1 of Electrophorus electricus. Lineage (NCBI taxonomy): Eukaryota > Metazoa > Chordata > Actinopteri > Gymnotiformes > Gymnotidae > Electrophorus > Electrophorus electricus. Next base: position 8,577,301 of record NC_137507.1, read on the forward strand.
GGATCTGCCAGACCCCTGTCCCCGTCTGAGTTACAGTCCACGCGGCAGAGAGCAGCTCCAGCTGTCCCTGGGGGAGCTGAGATATCCAGAGTGACAGTACAGTGTTCAGAGGTGTGAGGTTGGTCTTGTCACAGAGCTTTGTGGCTGTGTTTGGCTACCAGATGCGGAGTCCTCAGGGAAACTTGTTAAAGGTGGCATGCCCACGCATGCCCAGACATACACACACACACACACACACACATACGCAAACACACATACGCAAACACACACACATGCATACACACAAGGAAAGGAAATAATAACAACCACCCAATGAATTAAACAAAAATGACCTGGAATTATCTGGTCACTAAAAATAACTCAGTATGGGAAATACCTGTTTTTTTTCCCCAAACGAATTACCCGACTCCTCATAACAAAGTAAAAATAGGAGTAATGTTTGCTTAAAGTAAATGTGAAGTGACTCATTTTAACATTCGTTCTGGTAGTGCTAAATGACTTTCTCCAGGCTGGGTAGAGGCAGGTGTGTGGGAGATGAGTGGCTAGAGGACAGTGGCGATGGGGTGGTGGTACTGGTGGTGTCGGTGGTGCCGCTGCAGTGAACTGAAAGAAAGGAACACTCCAAAAAGTGACGGGGGCGTCGGCACGGAACTGCGGCCTCTCTCGCATCTGTCAGGGAGAACTGTGATGGCACAGGCCGAAGTACAAGACTCCGCTGACACCCAGCATCCAGAGACGCGGGGGTGGAGGGGAGAGAGCGAGGGAGAGACGGAGAAAGGATGAGAGACAAGGGGAGAGAGGTGGAGAGAGAGATGGCGCGAGGTGACTGATCACAGGCCGACAGAGCATGAACAGGATGGCACTCTACGGCATGGCAGGTGTGGATGGTGGGAGAGAGAGGGAAGGCAGTTGGAGGAAAATGAGGGAGGAGACTGTAATGAAAAAGCGAGAAATAGATTGTGCTGAGAAAGCCAAGTCCATCAGAGTTAGCGTACATTCACACAGAGAGCTGGAGAAATGGATGGGGACAGGCAGGATGTTGGTAGCATGGACTCTGGTCACTAAATAACGAAGCCATGGGATTTGGGTTACCAGTAAGGCTTGAGTTGTTCTTACACAGTCTTTTATTACAAATGCATAATAGTCTTATAGTCCAGTCCTACCTGTTTACATTTCCACGAGTGTTTTAAAAATTCTGTCTCAATTTGGATTTTGGATGTTGAAACCTCCATAAATCACTGTCTTGTTCTCTTATTCCCGTGGACGCCTTATTATATAATAGATGCATAGATGCAGATGAATAGAGTGTGCGGTTCTAAATTTACCCTGGCACCGTTTTCCCACAAGCTGTTTCTGGACGTTTCTCAGAGTGTTCATTTGCCGCCCCACGGGGCGTCGAACAGTAAGAATCGATCTCAGTGTGTCTTACTGAAGGAACTATTCACCGCAGGGAGGTGACTCTGGGTGGGATGTGAACCAGGGCGTGTCGGAGCCGGAGAAGGCCTAATTTAATCCCGTCTCCGGTGTCGGGACGCCTTTCACCTGGACAAACGCCACTCACGTGTGTTAAAGAAGACTGTTCCCTTTCTTTCCCGCTGCCTTGGAGGGCCGTGCGTCGGCTTTCCTTTGAAGAAGCGGTCCACCTTCCCGCGGTCCGGAGCCCGGCAGGCTACGGAGGGCCGTCACCAGATCACGTTGAACTTCCTGTGCCCTGGCCTCTAATTTTAGACGTTCCATCCATCGATTTTTTTCTTGTCATCACACAGCAGTGACCTGCTGTTCCTCTCATGGCTGTTTCTGGTGAGACTTTGGAGGATTGGCGGATTGGCCAAGCACGGTAGCTGGGAAAGGTGTTAGGTTTCGCGAGGTTCCCAGCTGCTCCGTGCGTGCTCCGTGTGAAAGATTCACTCCACGTCAGGCCCTCTGAAAAGACGCCATTCACACTTTAGCGTAGTGGGTCGTTTTGTTAAATCTGCTCACTGGAGACAAATTTGTAGCACACGTTTATGAAACCAGTTTTTTAAAAAAGCACATTAGGCTGTTCTGCTGCTACATTTGACACAATTACAATTTCCTGTGATGTTTAATATCAGACCCGTCTCTAATACAGCACGTGCGTCCGGCTCTGCTCGGACGCTCGATGTGGACATGCGGGAGAGATTTCCCCGAAGCCCAAACGGCCAGAATGCATTCGGAACCGCTCTTCCGGAGTGGCTAATCTTATCCGCTAGCAGTCCAGCGTGACGTATCTCCCCAAGCATGCTCAGATTGTCTCCGAGCTCTGCACCTTGCCTCAGAGCTCTGTTAAACCACGGTGGCGAGAAAAAAAACCACACCATGTCACTCCAGATAGGTAAATAAATAATACTGAAAAAATCTGAGCAATATCTTCTGGTCACGTGCTGGTCACAGGCTGGTCACAGGCTACAGATGGAGGCTTTAATGTGGACGCCCTTTGCTCAGATCTGCGGTCGGACATGGTGTTTGGGGAGGCAGATAAACTGTTTAATATATGCCGTGTTAGATAGGTCTCTTGGCATGAGCAGGGTGATGGCCACGTGACGATGAAATGAGGCAGCTTGTCGCGGAGGGTTGACATCTCCTGAAATTGCGTTCCAGGCTTCTTCTCTCTTTTTTTCGAGGAGGGTTCTGCCGCATTATGGAAAGGGAGGTTTATCGTGCCAAGATTAATGCCAAGTG
>NC_137507.1:8582500-8590000 GCF_041902795.1 Electrophorus electricus
TGCCATGCACAGCTGTGAACATCATCTTTATGAACAGATGTGTCATCTATTAATGAACTAAACGCAAATTAGGTTTCCAGGCATGCGTTGGGGAGGAATGACGTAAGTTGCCCTTCATGGTGGCATCATGGCTGTTCCCACTTCTTGCCTCTGTGTTGTTCAGTGACGAAGATGGCTGAAGCGCCACACGGCATGACAGACCATGTCCGCTGGAGGAGCTGTTCTTTACTGCGGGAAAGCCTCGTGATTGCGTCCACCGTGTGTTTTTTTTTTTTTTATGGGCTCCAGAGTTGACGCTTGCAAACAGTTGTTCCTGAGTCTCCACCCTTGCGGCAATGCTTCATGAAGTCACTGGTATCCGCAACATTTGCTGAGTGCAGGAGGACGGCTCCGGAAGATGGCGTTTGGTGCTAATTAACACAGACTGCCATGCATAACATGAAATGGAATGGACCAGAATGTTTGGTTTTAATGAGAGATAGAAAGCGAGAGAGAGAGAGAGAGAGAGAGAGAGAGAGAGAGTCAGACAGAAGGAGAGAGAGAGAAAGAAACAGACAGACTTTTATAACCCTTTATTGAAAACACCCTTGACTTTTTTAATCTTATTTTAGTTGCACAGTAATTTGGTTTTCATTACTGACAAAGGTGTCATGTTTAGTCAACATATAGAATATTTTAGTTCACTTAAAAGTTTTGGTCCCATTTTAAAGGTTAATCTGACAGTGGAGATTAGTTGGACACATTCACAGATTCTTGAGTGAAGTGAGGCCAGTGTGTTTTACCTGAGCTGCTTGTTTAAGTTCAGAAAGAACATCTCGATGTTTTGCCCTCTGGAGTCTTTGCACCAGGTGTGGAGTCTCTATGATCAGTTATGGAGTCTCTACCACTATGTGTGGAGTCTCTACTATCAGGTGCGGAGTCCCCACCATCAGGTATGGAGTCTCTCCCGTTAGGTGTGCAGTCTTTTCCTCGAGGCTACAATAACGCATTTCTCACAGTTTTAACAGACAACAGAGTTGGCAGTGTGCTGCAGAGTTTGCCGACGTCTCCAGACCCGCGGGGGACAGGACGCTGCACACCTTTTATAACACATCGTAGGCGACCCACACAGGGCGGGACCCTCCTGGGTGGGTCTTTCATGGTGTGAGAGTAAGTTTAAACGAACCACCTGCCACATCTCCTAGTGACACCCGAGGCTAAGAAACCTCCCTGCCCAAACTCACCGTCTTCCACCGTGGTTTCAACGGCCTTCGCTTCAGTTTTTCATGTTTGTTGTTGTTGATTCTTTTTGCCATATTTTAGTAAGGAACTGTGCTGGGTCAGAGGATTGTCATGAGGTAATGTCTGAGTCATCATGGCACTGTTCTCACTTTGATCCTCAGACCCCACCAAACAAGTTCGTTCGTGTTTGAACGGCAGAGCGGGTGCGGGAGAGATACCGGGGGGGGGGGTCCCCTTTTTGATTACTTTGATGTGGTTCTTGCTTGTTCATTATTCATCAATACAACACATCCATCACAACATTTGCATAATGAGAGAAAAAAAAATTGCCCTTCGGTCTTCTAATGGAGTGGTTTACTTTACTAATGACAACATTAAACGTGCCTCTAACTCATGCTGATGGCAGTCCAAGGGAAGCAATTGCTTTAGTGGATAGAAAATTATTTGTCCAAGGGATGAGGTTTAAGATTCCACTGAACTTATCCATAAACATCCCAGCTACAGAAGCTGCAAGCATTAACACACATACCCACAAATAAACACTCCCCCCCCCCCCACACACACAGGGATATTTACATTTTCTCTTGTGCTATACACATGAAATAAAGTATATACTGTGTCATGACACAGCCCCCTTCTACTAGGATCTTCCCTGTGCGTGTGTGTGTGTGTGTGTGTGTGTGTGTGTGTGTGTGTGTGTGTGTGTGTGTGTATCACCACGCCCCTGCCTTGTTAGCTGGTCATGTGTCACACCTGTCCCTAGTTATGGTCCTTGTTAGTATGTTTTTCTCTGTTTTTTCGTCAGTGTTTGACCCCGTGCGCTCCACACGTTGTGCACGTTTCCGGTCTTCCTGTTTGCTGCGTCGGTTTGTTTTGTTCTTGTTCTTCGTGCTTGTTTGTGTTTTGTTTTTGATGGTAGTAAACAGGTTGCCTCGAGATCCCACTTTCTCACCGCGTCATAAGTCCTCTCGGTAAAGGTTAGCTGTGAAGCGTATGAGAAGGTGCTGTTTATCAGCTTCAACTTAAAATATTAGAGTTCTCTAATGCTTCAATAACGGAAAATTAAAAATCTAAAAAAATGTTCTTCACTTGGAGCTCTTAATGAAATGAAATAAAGAAAATGTTTTGTTGACCTTCATAAATCAGGCTGTAAAAATATCTTCATATCTGAGTGAACCAACTGGTTAATGGAAAACATTAATCCAGGAGCAGTGACTCAGCTGGTTAAAGGAAAATGTTAATCCAAGAACAGTGACTCAGCTGGATAAAGGAAAACGTTAATCTAAGAACCATGACCCAGATGGTAAAGGGAAAATGTTAATCCAGGAACAGTGACTCGGATGGCTGATGGAAAACGTTAATCCAGGAACAGCAGTTGCACAGTTCCAGGACTTCGTTGCATCTTGGGGTCAGTAAGTTTCTAAAACAACAGTATTACCGTGTACCACCTGCTTGCCAAAAAAAAAAAAAAAAAAACTATTTTCAAATATTTATGTACCAAAGGCCTCTGCTGTCATGGAGCCACAAAAATAACAAACATCTGGAGCTCTCAGTGGTCTCAGCTCTCAGCTTTTTGGCACCAGACTCCAGAGTGTTGGCATTCGAATAGACAAGAACACGCAGAAAAGACCCTGGGATGCACACTGGTGGATTTTGGGAATTATGGATCTTTTTTCCCTTCCAAAGGCCATGGGAATGTCGGAATAAATGGCATTATAAAATCCGTCAAATCCCAGGACATTTTAGATCAAGATCTGGCTGCCTGGGAGATTAGAACTGTGCTCTGCGTCCTCAAGCAGAACTCCTAAAGATCACAGCTAACGACTCACCGACTACAGGAGAGAGTGAGTGCATGGACCATCCCAGAGCACCTGTGGAGCATCTGAAGAGGAGGTGATAAGGAGGAGGTGCTGAAGAGCTGAAGAAGAGGCCATGAAGAGGAGGTGCTAAAGACCTGAAGAGAAGGTGATGAAGAGGAAGTGATGAAGACCTGAAGAGAAGGTGATGACGAGGAGGTGATGAAGAGCTAAAGGGGAGTTGATGAAGAGGAGTTTTACATGAGAAAACTTAATGCTGTCATGTTTGCACATGGTACTAAAACCAGAGTTATATAGACGTCATTTTCCATTTTTGTGTAATGAGTTATTTTAGTTTTTGATTTTGAACTTTTACATTAGAATTAGATTAAAATGCTAAATATGCTTTAACATAATTTATTTTATTGTTATTTAAAGCAAAACTTGCAATAATGCTATATATTAATGTTTTTATGCTGTAGAATGCAGAAGAATTGTATATGAATATGGATATGGATAAGTATAAGAATATGTATATGTATGTTTTTTTTGTTGTAAGATTCATTTGTGATTTATTTATTCATTCTTACCTTACTGAAAGGTAAAACATTTCCGTCATGTTTGTGTGTAAGACAGTAAAGCTAATGAACAGGAAGGACAGTTTTCTTAACCTTGTTTTTCAATAAAGCTTCCAATATATCTGCACACACTGTATGACCACACACACACAGACATACACACACACGCACGCACACACACAAACATCAGTAGAATTAACTCTGTTCATTGCCCTGATTTATTGCTGGAGGTTCATATATCACAGGTGTGTGTGGCTGTGAGAGGCGTCATAAATATGTTTTTACAGAACTCTCCCGGTGTTACCAGGGTGCTTGTTTATCATCGGTAAAAGCAGTCCTATTAAATAAAAACCCTCTTCCTCCTGGAGGAGCAGATACCCCATCATTTCATTGCTTGGCTTTCACCATAGCTCAGCTCTGACACCCCAAGCACGCCCCCTTTTGGTGAAAGAGGATAATTTCAGTCTAAGATTTAGCGGATGTTTCCTGTCTTCTGCGCTACACCTGTAACGTTGAGTGGAAAAGCAGTTATAACAGAGGTACAGGAAGTGGCAGTGAACAGTGAAGCTTACACCCACCCACCCACACACACACTTCCCTCTGTTTAAAATTTTCGGTTGAGTTCTACATCATTTTCTCTGGTGGATGTTGTGTCTGAGAAGGAGTGCGAAGTGCAGGAGTACAGACAACTGACTGACAGATTTCTGGACTGAGATGGCCATTTATTTGTTGTAACAGCTGAAATTTGTGAGACCCATGGAGCAAGACAGTCCCTGTGTGTGTGTGTGTGTGTGTGTGTGTGTGTGTGTGTGTGTGTGTGTGTGTGTGTGTGTGTGTGCGTGTCTGAACACACCGTACATGGCTTGTTTAGTGAATAAGAAACTGCTGAAAAAACTGAGTGACTAGCGCTACAAAAGAAGGAGTTCTGATTAAAAACCTCAGACGTGCTCGAAGGAGCTCAGAGGAAGAGGATGATTGTTTCCTCTTAAATCTCTTCCATCCTTTTCTTTCACTTGCGAGTTGATTACTCCACCCCCCACCCCCTTTGAATTCCACCTGACGAGTTCTCCGTGCTGGGCTTCTTAACTTCACAATGCACACGTCTAAACCCCTCTCTCACTCCCTTTCCTCTCTCTCTCTCTCCTGGCATATGAAAGACTTAAAGAAAGGCATTGCCTTCTCCTGGTAAGCCCCTCTTCCTAAACCCCTTTCACTCTCCCCAGCACACAGTTCTCCTCTCCACTGGCTTGGTGCTTAATTACAACGGAAGTTTGTATAAGTCAATGAGGATTAAGGAGGGGGAGTTTTGAGTGGCAGGCAAGGGAATTTCTGCCTCTTTTGTACTCTTTTGTAGAATCCGGACAGCGTTACAGTCGTAGTCGCCCCATGTGGCCGTTAGCAGTGAGGCCTTTTTGGCCCTTTGAAGCACCTGTTCAGCAGTTGTTTGTCACAGCCAGATCTGTTCGGTGTCCTATATCACGGCCTTTCCATCAAAGATAGATTTGATTTCGTGGGTTTTGCGGTGCATGGGACATTTACCTACCAGCAGAAGGTAAGGGATTAGAACTGGGTGTCTTTGGACTGGGAGCCCAGTGACAGTGCCCCCATCTGTAGAGCGCTGCCATGATGAATGGGGCTCTGTGTGGGTGGGATACAAAGGCGTGGAGTGTCCCCTGGTTCCTCTGGGTTGGCTCTGGTTTCACAAGTAAGGTCTTAGACACTGCCAAGAGGGAGCCGGAACAATGCAGTGGGTGGGTTAGTGAAGGCCCAGGCCCAGAGCCAAGGAAACGTGATACGAAGTAGTTTTATATAGTTTCATGAACTTTTCTGCTCTCTCCCTCTCATGCGCTCTTTCTTTCTCTCTCTCTCTCTCTCTCTCTCTCTCTCTCTCTCTCTCAGGTGCACCAGGAAGGAGAAATGTGAGAGGTCGTCGGAGCTGCGGCGTTTTGCATCAGACATTAAGCAGTGCGTGAGGCTGAGCGTGCACCCCAGCAACATCTCCGTGTCCCAGTACAGCGTCACGGTAAGGCCCCGCCCCCTCCACCCACCTGAAAGCGTGCTAAGGCCCCGCCTTGATGAAGTGACGCAGGTCTAGCAGGGAGCCTAAGATGTTGTTTCTCTGGTCTCCGTATCGTACTGTACGTGCGATCTGAAAGCTGTGATAGATTATTGAATAAACGTTGTGCTCACGGCGAAAGAGACGCAGCGAAGTAGCGTGGAACACAGCAGCTCAGACGCTGATGCAATAACATGGCTAGCAGTGCCTGAAAGTTGCTCTGCTGTACAGGGTAGAATATAATATTTATTCAGCTATAAACCCAGCGTCCCAACCTGCGTGCGGCCGGGGGAGACCCCACCGGTGGAGAAGTCACGATTCTAGCTGGATTCATTCTATATTTTGTCGTGCATTGCCGAGTGAGAGCTACACTACTGAAGCAGGGAAGAGAATGTGTGCGATTTAGCTTCGTCGCATTTTCATCACGCTGCCTATTAGCTTGTAGTATTCTTTAGCAGCATTAACATGTTTGAGTGAAGCGCAGCTTGGAGATGAGGCGCTCAAGCTTCCGTTCCTGCTGTAATTGAGCTCACATGCCTCATGGGTAGTGGGTGACTGTGTTGTCCCGTGGCCCATTTCGAAGAGTAAATGCAGTCAGGCCTGTAGGTGTGTTGACATTGCGCCTCAGTAAAATACGGTGTTCGGAAACGGAAAACGCTCGTTACCTCGTACATGTGCTGTCTGAGTGCAGGGTTTCCTCACCCATCGGCTGCGCAGGGCCATTTGTGTAGGTGTGTGCGTGTGTTCGTCTTTGCCATGGTCATCCCACCACGTACAGATTCCCAAACGTTCATTCTCAAACAAAACCGTAGCCCGTTTTTGTGGGCATCAGTTCGAGGTTCATCCAGGGGCGCTCCACCTGTTTACTGCACCTCACCCGCTTGCCCCTGCTCGTTCACAGGCTCCACCTGTGCACCTGCAGGCGCTTCACATTTTTGCTGGTTCAGGACATTGTAGCTTTTGCCCAGAAAGCTACACATTTCCAAATCCACTTGATTACTTAAAAAAAAAAAAAAAAAACCAGCGCTGGCAGGCACAAAAGCAGATGTGTGCAGGCTGGTGCTCGACCTTTTTACTGATTAAATATTTGTTTGAAGTGAAAAGCATAAAAAGCCTCTCCACTGCCAAACCTGCTGGGAGCCGTCAGGTACCCAAGCTAAGGTCTGTAGTCAGAAAATACAGAGAGTTTGTTCATATGTTCCATGAATGCATTTCATCCTGAGGGCTTTCTGGATACTCCTGGATTTGTTTAATGTGCAGCACTGTAATGGACTTTCTGGACAACAGTAAAATTCCTTTCTTTTGTACACGCCATCTTTAGAGTGTGGTTGAGAAGGTTGTGTGTTAAATGATTGTTAAATCACATCAATGGGGTTGTTAGAATCCATTCATAACTATTTAAACAAAAACCATGGAAGCATTATTAGGTTGGTCTGTAGTTTTAACTGTATTACGTATAACTGTGTTAATGTTAACTGGGTTAAGTTTTAGAACTGTTTTAACCGCGTTAATGTACCGATGAGAGTGAATGATGGTTTTCATTCTGGTTGCAGGCCCAGCTGAGATTATATAAAGTCTGTAGGTGTTAATATAAAACGGCAGGGGGAGGATGCTGTGTGCCTGAAACGTTTGCTTTTAAAGGTTTGGCTTTCTGATCTAATATATTTCAACTGTACATATAAACAGAGTGTAAATATCACGCCTGGTCCTGGAGTGGTTATTTGCGGCAGGCGGCAGTCACGCTCCAAGCCCTTTGTAGACACTTCCGAGTTCCATTTTAATATAGATTGAATATAGAGACTTTTAAAGTCCAGCAGGACATGAGGAGACAGAGCCCGTGCATTTCCTG
>NC_137507.1:8595000-8625000 GCF_041902795.1 Electrophorus electricus
TGTCCGAGCGGGGCCGTTCCGAGGCCGCCGTGAGCCTCGTTAAACTCTCGCGTTTCTGCCTGAATTCTCCCCTAAGGGTTTCCGATAGTATCGGCACCGAGCTCTTGGTTTGCAGATCCTGGTGCCCACTCGTCAGATTAATAAAGGCCCATGAAGGGGTTTGGAGCCGCGCAGCCGAGCCACCATCCGAGAGCTCGGCATCTGCAGACTGGGGGAGGGGCGTCAGTGCCGAAGCCATTTTCCATATTCCTGAGGGTCAGGCAGTCATGGCTGCGAGCCTGTTTCTCTGCAGCCAAAGCACCAACCAACCATTTTTCTTGTTTTCTTCATCTGTTTCCCTTTGAGCTTCTCCCTGTCCTTTCCTGTTCTTTTGTCATTTTTCCCTGTGCGTTTGCTATGCCTTCCCTGCGCGTTTCCGTGTGGATTTTTCCATGTGATTTTCCCTGTCCTTTTCCCTGTCATACAAGGTCTGCTTTGATATGCGTGCTCCACAAGGCCCTGGCCCTCCCCTTTCCGCCCATGCAAACATGTTTGCGCGCTCGCGTTTAGCATTTCTCCGCGTCCCTCAGTGGAGACGATGCCAGAACTGCCTACATTTGCTTTTCTAATTATCGACTGGCCCACGTAGTCAATATTGACCAAGTTAATATTGGGATTTCAAACTGTTTGCCCGACGACTGGCTCACCAATGCAGGGATTGGGCATTAGTACATATTAATGACATTTCCTTCCTGTGTGTTTGTTTATTTTGAGGCAGGTGTTTTGTCTGGCTAATGAGTTTAATTTGGATTTCATTAACCCCTGATACCTCCAGGCCTGAGGGTGGGGAGGTGAGGGTGGGGAGGTGAGGGTGGGGGGGTGAGGGTGGGGAGGTGAGGGTGGGGGGTGAGGGTGGGGGGGTGAGGGTGGGGGGGTGAGGGTGGGGAGGTGAGGGTGGGGAGGTGAGGGTGGGGATTTTCTGTACAAAGTCGCTGCTTCCAACTTAATGAGTTTGCGTGAAGAAAATGAATGCAGAGGACAGTGACGAGTGGACGTCGGCCGGGTGAAGGAGGAAGTCCTCCTCACGTGCGTTTAGCTGCTTTCATTCCAGTCAAGGGGTTTTGTTTTCCAGAGAGGGAAGCAAACAGGGTAATCTGTTCGTGTATTTTAAGTGGTTGATAAAGCAAGACGAACCTCTGCCCTCACACCCCCCCACACTCACACACACACACACACACACACACAGTCAAAGTCTGTCTTGTTCCTTGCTAAGGCACGTATGCACAGACGGGGGCCGTGCAGGAGCAGCGAGCCAGACGTGTCTGTGCATCGCTCCTGCTGTCTCTCTGCAGAAATAAGCACACTGTTCCAAGCGATTTGACTTTTTTACGTTCGCATATCCAGTAAATTCTCACCCCTTCACTAATGCCCCCTAATGCTGCATCTCTCCATTTGGTGGTATTTGCAGGCCTTGCGTGTGCCAAAACCGTGCAAGTTTGCGTTTAATTAAAAGAGCGCGGGTGCCAGCGAAGACAGAATATACGAATGAATTGAGAAGTTTCATTAGCTGCGAGCTCTCGAGTCAGTCCGTTCCCTGGCCTTTCTTTTGTGCGTCGCGCGACGGATGGCTGTAGCGCTCCTTCGTTCCGGTCACTCGCCCTCTCCAGCCGAGTTAGTGCGGCGGTGTCGGGACCTGAGAGCGGGAGCCACGGACCACCTCCGGCGTGACACACCCTGACTAAATAACACATCTGCTCACCAAGGCCCTGCGTGGCTGGGACAGAGAGATAGAGAGGGAGAGAGAGAAAGAGAGAGAGAAAAAAGATAAATAAGTACATAGAGAGAGAGAGAGAGAGAGAGAGAGAGAGAGAGAGAGAGAGAGAGAGTGAGAAAGCGCTGGCTTGTCCCTGCTGGCCCTGCTACGCCTTTCCAGTATCAACACTGCCAGACTTCACACACCATACAATGGCCAATGGCCATCGGTGGCCATCCACAATCCGGTATCGGGCAGAATAGAGAGAGAGCAAAAGAGTGGTGTCAGGAGAAGTCAAAGAAGGAGAGAGAGCAGGGGATCAGAATAGAGGAGAGAGAGATGTGTGAAGAGATCTGTGAATCGATCTGCTGAACTTCCTCTCGTCTTATTAAGATGTTAGTTTGCGTCTATAATTGGCAGGAGGTCTGTGCGATTGAACGGGCTAGCTCCCCACCCCCCGTGGCTGCGCTAGGGAAGCCGCAGTCGTTAGGAATCGTCGAGATCAGAGGGAATGTCACAGGGCATCCGGGAAGGAGGCAGGCCAGGGTGGGGGTTTGGGGGTAAACACAAATGAGAGAGAGAGAGAGAGAGAGAGAGAGAGAGAGAGAGAGAGAGAGAGAGAACAGTCTGGGATTTGAAAGTATCGGGAGTGACTCCTCTATAGGCACAGCTATATAGGCATAGCCATCTCACACACACACACACTTTCTCTCTCTTTTACTCTAATTATGGATTTGCCCGTGCGTGCCAGCTCCACTCACTATGCCAGGGCTTCTCCACGCCTCTGACAGTTCTCTCTCACCTCTCTTGTTATTTTAGCGACTGAAACCCTGGTCCCCATTCTAATTCCAACCCAAGCCAGTTTTGCCGTGGCTAGTGTGCTTTGCAAAATTTGTTGACTGTCTCTAGGGCAACATCCAGTCGAACCCTCGCACTCGGTTCTGACACACCGGGGGCGATATAGCCATCATCTCCATCCTTTTTTTCTAGCAGTAAACACGCCTGCTGATTGCCATCGAAATCATTCCCTCTGCTCCCTTTACAAGCGTACAAATGCACAACAGCTCCCCCTCTGGCCTGTCCTGGTAAAGACCCGTGGTGTACACACACACACACACACACACACACATATGCACACAGCCGCCCTGTTCTCTGGTGAAAGGTCTACCTTCCACATCACATCCACATCAGTTTCGTCCCTTGTCTGTTGCAATACCACCCTTCACTTGTTTATTAGCCAGGTTGCCAGTTAGGTTCCCTGGTCCCACAGCGATGGATTTGGGCTGAATCGGGCCGCAGTTCGGATGGCGTCTGAGCCAGCCGCGGAGGTGCACTTGGATGTCATGGTGTTCCGGTTTTTCGGCGGATCGAGGCTTAATTCTAGTCTGTTGTTCTCCACGCCAGCTGGAGACTCAGCTAACTCCTCTCTGCTGGTAGATTAAAACTTTGATTTTTCTGAACGGCTTCGGTAAGTTTACACGCGCCAAGAACTACAGGGATTCTCCCTGACGGGAAATTTCATCTGTCTGCGCCCTGATGTTTTTTCTGGAATCTATCAGAGGATTCTTCATGACTCAAATACTGACAGGGAAAATTGGTGTGTGTCTTTGCATGGGGTGTTTATACTACAGGCAGTGTGTCACGTTCCATTGTGTGAAAGTGCAGCATGAACCCTTTCAGAAAGGTGCATATTTCAATCGAGTTTATTTTTTTATTGAGCTTGTATTTTATATAGGACCCTGTTACTAAACACAAGAATCTTGGTCTAGGCCTCTAATTAGTAAGCCAAAAAAAAGGAAAAACCCCACAAAACCCCACCCTGCCATGGCGTGAGGCATGAGAGCTCCAGACCAAACGGGTCTTTTGTGCAACGCTGCTGGTTACACACCCACAGTGCAACTGACCTTAACAATAAACAGCCAACCACGCTGAAATCTGTCACCAGCATTACGTCTCCTATAGAGGAGTCACTCCCGATACTTTCAAATCCCAGACTGTTCTCTCTCTCTCTCTCTCTCTCTCTCTCTCTCTCTCTCTCTCTCTCTCTCTGTCTGTCATATGCTCTATGTCCTTCTCTCCCACGCTCATTCTCTTTTTCTCTCCTCTCTCATTCACTGTCTCTCATTTTCATCTGTCCTTCTCTCTTGCTTTCTCTCATTCTCGCTCTTCTTCCATCTTGTTCTCTCTCATTCACTGTCTGTCATTTTCTCTCTCCTCTCTCTCTCTCATTCTCTATCTCTCCTTGTCCATCTCTCATTTTCCTTCTATCTCTCTCTCTATCCCTCCTCTCACTGCCTGTAAAGACTTAATAACCTGGCCTGACACACAGAACAGCGTCTCCTAAGACTCCATATTACAGCCTCCCAGCTTTCCAGTATCCCGTTGCTATGCTCACCGTCAATCACATTCCCACGTGAAGCTGCCAGCATCGGTGGGTACGACCGCAAAGGACACATGGGTGTGAGGGGTCCAGAGCAGAGGTACTGGAGAGGATATATGGGTGCATGTTTGTTTAGTGCAGGGACAGAGTGCATGCTGGGACACTCAGGATTTTAGTTCATTGGTTTTGCACATATTGTAAATTCACAGAAGACTTCCCTATGACAAGGCGCTATAATGAGGTGTTTAAACAAATCCACACACTTGACTATGCAAAGGAATGGCTGTCTATGCTAACAGTGCTTAAAGGATGTTCTTTAGTTTGCATTTAAAGGGATGGCTGAATTGAGCAAGTTTTAATGTGGTAACACCTCCAGATGGACAGTAAAATGCTCTCTTTAGCTTTGACTTTTGTGTCATGTAGGAATTTGAGGGTGAAAGTGCTGATTTGCCTCCGATGACGTTTCCAGCCACACACTGTAAAAATCACCTACACTTTATGGAAGAGAAAAAGAAAGATTAAGACAATGAGAAATTGGGGAAAGGATTTAATGCCAGAGGATGCCATGAGAGCACGCCGAGCAGGCAGTGAAATGAAAGTGTCACTGGAGACATCTAGAGATTATGGACATGTATGGCTTAAAAAATAACACTCAGGCTGGGGGCACAAAAGGAGAGAGAACGAGAGAGAGAAAAAAAGTCTAGATTAGCATGCAGTGAAATATGCACTGATCATAAACCCTTTATCACCGTAAGCCATGATGCCCCGTATCCGACAGGATGGCAGAGCAGCAGCTGAGATACACTTCTGAACCCGCTCGGCATCCTGGGAAGTGCGGCGCGCTGTAATTGCACACGTGCTGTCTAGAGCAGACGAGTGTGCTCGACAGCGATGGCGAGACCAACCAGCCTCGATTACACAGCCTTGGCAGTTCTGCTCAAATTCTAGGGGAGAAAAAAAAGAGAGAAAAATGGAGACAGCCAGCGATAAATATGTGGAGATGCTCGTAGACACGAGAGAGGGCGATGAGCCCTGGAGAATCGACGCAGGAGCGGCAGACGAGGAGCGAAGGCACACATCACCGCTGGCGTTCGTACCAGCAGCCGTGAAGAACACGAAACCCTCCTACCGAGATGCGCGAACGTCCTCGCCGGCAGCTACACTACACCGCCGCTGGCCAGGGTGAGGCGCCCCCACGATACGCACAACGTACCCGGAAAAAAAAACACTCGACTCCGGCCGTAGCCAAAATGCTACAGTGGTTCCACTGCGGAAGGGGTTAACCCTAGCGGCAGTACGTTTGGCACGGATCGAGGACGAGGGCGTCACGACAGACAGCGAGCGTTGAGGAGTGCCTCCGAGAGCACGGCGCTGAACAGGTGCCAGGCCCAGCAGATGGGGCCCCCTCGGAGACGAGCGCAATCCCCAAGCACGGGCATCCAGGAGCCATTGTAGACCCAGCCGAGCTGCCTCTCTCCGCAGGGCTCAGAAACAGAGCCTTCCCAACTAAAGGTTGGGAGGAGTGGCATGAACTTATCTGTCCTTGTGAGGGGAGGAATGTGGAACACAAAAAGTAAAAAGTACCAAGTTCACATTCACACTGTTCCAGAAGGGTTCCTAGGGGCAGGCTACACTCACGTGAGGTTCATGAGCCTTATAATAAAGAGCTTGTGCTAGTCTACTATCTTAATCTACATGTTTATTATAAGGAAACAGAAAGATATGCACTAGCGTTGACTGCTGTAGTCCTCTGTAACCTCCAGAGGTCATCAGGTATCAAGTCTGAGATGGATGCTAAAATGCTGGTAGGTGAACACTCATAATAGCATGTATTTCTATTTGTGTGTGTGCCTGTGCGTGCGTGTGTGTGATCTACGAGTGCTGTGATTAAAAAGGCAAAGAGCTGTGAGTGAACTCTAAAACCTGAGCTCTAAATTCTCTGTGCACCTGTCACGGTGAAATATGATGGTTCTGAATGCATGGGGGACTGTCCATGTTCACCCCTTTATGTTACGGATCGTGTGTGTGGGATGCCTGCAAGCGTGTGTGTGTGTGTGTGTGTGTGTGTTTGTGTACTTGGTTGTGTATCGTTATGTTTCAGTATTTTCCATACTCACAGGTTGTGTGTATAGCTCCTATAATAGGGCAGTTCCCTGAACTTCCACTCTACCTACCACTGTATACGGTCGCCAGTAGCTGTTTCTCATAACATGTCCATTTGCAGCTAGGTGGCAAAGCTTGAAACGTAAACAACCTTCTTTATCTCTGGTGCCTGGTTGGCTAAATTATCTATAATGGCTTTTTAAATGCCGCTGTAAACCTTTTTATATGCAAACCAGTTGCCTCTTTGAGAGAAGCCTGCCATGTTAATGAACTTCAAACAAGTGTTATCGTGTGACTAGAGAGCAGGTACGCACCTACCCAGAATCCCATGTGGCCTTATCTTGGTCCAGGTAGGAGCAGAGGAAAAGAGCGGGAGATAACGCAAGTCTGTCGTGTGATACGAAAGACTTAACAAAGACCTGAAGGAGCTGAAACGTGGACATTTCTGGGTGTTTATTTGAAACCGACTGCGTGTTTGTGCCTTTATATCACTGTGTTTAACTAAAGCCCTGCAAGATGCCTACAGGCAGAGGGGAAAAACAAAGATGTGTTTAACAATTGGTTGTTTTGTGCAAATGCAAAGCGTCACTTTTGCTAAAGGGTTTTCAACTCCTACTTCACACGGTTCCTCTCTGAGGTGAAAGATCACATTTGCTATGAGACAAAATGCGTTAAAATAGAATAATTCTAGTAAAAAGAATATTCCCCAACTGCATGTATTATATATACACACACACACACACACACACACACAAACACACACACACACATACTTATGACATCTACCATTAAATGTACTCCTGAGAGAATTTATAAATTTCAGTATCATAAAAAATATCGGTAAAAATATTTAAAAAATCAAGTTAACATGTTAAAAATAATTCCAACGACCTTCAGAAATACACACTTCAGGCAACATTTCTCACCAAGCCATGTCAGTCTGACACCTGACACTGAAACACACTGCAGCAAATATTTCTTTCCCAGTACTCACACTGACAAAATTAAAGTGGCTTCTCAATACTGCACTTCAATGCTGCACTTTATTCGGATAAAGTTCCATGCCGAGATCTGTTTGCCGAGATCTGGGTTCCGTCCCCAGCACGAAGATGGGTGAATGGACCACTTTAGGCCTCCCATGTTACAGTGATTTGGTTAACTGGTTGACTAATTATATAGTTACGTAGTCGGATAGTTTGACTGACTTGACCTACATTAAATGAATTAGTATCCACAGCTTATACTCACACTACTCATTACTTCATAAACACGGAATTGTCATCATTTGAAATGACGAAACAGCGTTTTCGTAGTTCGTAGTTTTCGTAGTTTCTAGTGGTTGTACTATAGTGGTTGTTGTGCATCACTTGGTGAAGTTTCAACACCAGGCTCCACTATTCAGTGCATGTGCCACGGTTCTAACCACTAACAGAGCTTCCCATCATATCTGCTGTTCCTCTCCACTCAGGAAGGACATAGTGCTGAACATCAAAAAGTTCCCCTCCAAACACAAGCTCCATGAGGTTAGAGATGGTTGGAGCTCTGATCACCCTGAGTACAGCGAGCGAACACTCAGTACCGCTCTCCTTCCCTCTTGGAGCTTCTTTAGAACTCATTTCGCTGCATTACGTCTGTCCTGTGTGGCCCACTCCTGAGCAAGGAGTCTGTGCAGCCAATCCCTACAGGCCTGCGGGGAGACACAAAAGACCAACATCCCATGGTTCTGTGGCTCCTCCTAACTCCAGAGAATGTCTTTATCGCTGGAGTATTTCCATAACTCCTGGCGGGGCAGAGACACGGCACCCGCACGCCGATCATCAGCGTGGTCTTACACGCCTCCAGGATTTTCCACCACCACACTCGTCATGTCGCAGCCTATGCCGTCCACTTTAGCGTCACACATCCCTAGCAGACTCTTCACGCACCAGGACGAGTGCTGAGCAGAAACCTTCTACAGGCTTCGTTCAGCCGGATCGCCAGACACTAAGGTGTCAGCAATGACTTCAGCTCCGTTGAAGAAATCTCCAAGCTCAGCCCCCCAGTTAGGAAGCGGTGTTCTCTGTGCGATACTCATCCCAATCTCCAGACCAAACACTGTCTCTTCAGACCGTGCACCGTGATACATCTACAGAAAGACCATCTGTTGACCACAGATGTGATTGAAGGGGATCCTCGCACACAACCGTGGCATGACCACTGGGTGAATGTGTGAAGGCCCATGCCCTTAACCTGACCCTGGCAGAGAAGTGTGCCCAGCAGTGGACCGGTCTGTCATGGTTCTGTGTATCATGGTTCTGTAGTCTTGACTGTACATGTGACTTCCACAGGTGACTGTGTACCCGGGTCTCCTTGTGTACATCCACTGATTTGGTTCCCACAAACTGAAGCAGGGGGACAGAGATACCAGTGTCCCCAAACAAAACTCTGTTCCCGCAGGCCTGCAGGTCGTACAGTCTTGATCTGAGCACAGTCCAAGGTCAGCATATGAAACAGGGACGCTCTTCCTTGACTGGATGGTTTTTGTGCATGGCTGGGTTTCGGATGAAGGGCTCGTCAGATCAGGTGCGCTGTGGCATCCTTCCAGAAACATCTTTGGTGGTCCGTAGCCAGCAACATCACTCAGAGATCCTTCTTGTCAACATCCCTAATTTAATGGATCACAGGACAACCTACCATCTACTTCACTGCAGTACAGCAATGAAGCCCTCTCTGAGGAAGTGGTATATTCCACTTGATTGTTCACAATAAGGCAGATGCTTCCACTCACTCTGAAGCAAGGTAGGTTTGACAGGATGAAGGTTTCTGGTACAATTCCCTGTTCTGAGAATGAACTGTACACAGAGGTTTCTGTCTCCAGGCTAGATATGGCTGTTGATGAAGCAGTA
This sequence comes from Electrophorus electricus, assembly GCF_041902795.1. NCBI lineage: Eukaryota > Metazoa > Chordata > Actinopteri > Gymnotiformes > Gymnotidae > Electrophorus > Electrophorus electricus. Next base: position 8,604,101 of record NC_137507.1, read on the forward strand.
ACTCAAGTGTGAGTTTTTCCAGCTGTCTCCAGTGTATTGCATTTCAAATGAAACAGTAACTTTGAGGTTAAAGGGCGCTGATCCAGTGTGGCGCTGATCCAGTCTGGCACTGATCCAGTGTGACGCTGATCCAGTGATTCTTTCCCCTCCCTGGTGCAGGAGTGCCCCCAGCTGCTGCCGGCCGACCGGATCCTGGTGCCGGTGAATGTGGTGAAACCTATCACCCTGCGAGCCAGGAATCTTCCGCAACCGCAATCCGGCCAGCGCGGGTACGAGTGTGTGCTCATCATCCAGGGCGTGGAGCAGAGGGTCCCTGCTCTACGCTTCAACAGTACCAGTGTGCAGTGCCAGAACACCTCGGTGAGTGTGTGTGAATTGTTTCTATTTCTACATCAATGCTACCAATAGTAAGAGCTACATTTATGTCTGCTGCATGTGCCCATAAGAGGTATAAGAGTAGATGTGGTTTAGTGTGAGAGTGACATAGACCTCGTCGTTCTGTGAGCGCACACGTATGGATGTTGGATTCTGACTCAAAAGGTTCTGAGCGACTCTTTTCTCTCTCTGTATCAGTACTCGTATGATGGGATGGAAATGAGTAGTCTCCCTGTGGATCTGACCGTCATCTGGAACGGAGACTTTAGCATCGATAACCCGGCTCAAAACAAAGGTGAGTCCTCAGAACCCTCGCTGCGGCTGAAGCTCTCGGGTCCCGTCTCCATGGAAACAGCCCAGCAACGTCCGCCGTCTGACCTCCACAGGTGGAGAGCTGGAGCGTGAGAGCCAAGGCGTTTTATGCTCAATGTTGCCGCCCTTTTGGCGTCTCTCTCTCTCTCTCTCTCTCTCTCGCTCTCTCTCTCTCTCTCTCTCTCTCTCTCACTCTCTCTCTCTCTCTCTCTCTCTCTCTCTCTCTCTCTCTCTCGGGCTCTTTCTCCTCCCCGCATGTCTCCACCTTTCTACCTCTCTCCATCTTTCCTTAAGTTCACACCTTCTCTGTTTAGCTCACCCACGAATGAAGGCTATATTAATGTTCTAGGTGTGTGTGTGTGTGTGTGTGTGTGTGTGTGTGTGTGTGTGCACATCCGTGGTTGGCAGCTGCAGTGTGTGCCCACCTGTTAAATGGCCCTGAAGAGCTCTGCCGTTTAAGATAGCTGATCTTTAGCCAGCTGTCACCCATGGCTGTGTGTTTGTGTGTGTGTGTGTGGGCATGTGTGGGCATGTGTGAGTGTGTGTGTGTGTGTGTGTGTGTGTGTGTGTGTGTGTATGTGTGGAGGGGGGAGTAGAATGAGAGAGACAAGGGAATGAAATATCGAGAAAGAGTAAAAGATGGAGAGAGAGAGAGAGAGAGAGAGAGAGAGAGAGAGAGAGAGAGAGAGAGAGACTGAAGCCTGTGCACTCCACGTGTCAGTTACAGTTGACCACCCTGTTTGGACCCCCATGCTGTCAGCTGGGTTCACACCTGTGCAGTTATGTGCTTCATTAGAATGAAATGAGGACGTATATTGAAAAAAACGAGAGAAGTCCTTTGAGTTGACATGGTGCAGGGATACCTGGATCTAGAAACTACGGAACAATCCTCTTTGCTGATGTAATCAATCCAAAAGTATAAATGGATACTGCCATTAAAAAAAGTACATTTTATACATTTTAATAGTAATTATGTCAGTATAATATGTTCATGCTGTGCTTTTATAATGAGTGCTTCAATGTTTCAGAAGTCAGACAGGGAACAGACGGGTGGGTAGGGAAGGTTTAGAAGTATATGCCAATCAAGAACAGAAGTCTCTGGAACGATGACTGGGTTAGATGGGCACACAACCAGCTACGCACAGTCAACAACATGGAACAGAGAAGTTTATCTCCAGGTGCTGACAAAAGTAAACACTTTAAATATTCAGTTTATGTATTCTACAAACATTCATAAACAGGAGCAGGCAGGTGTGAGGATTAAATCGGGCAGGACAAAGGCGTCTCCAAGGGTGAGATATCGCTGTTATTCTCCTGCTGCTGAGATGCTGCAGTTCTGGGTAATACAGAAAGGTGTGTCACAGAGGCTGTGCGGTGCTACAGTGAGCCTTCATCTGTCACGTCAGATGCCTGTGTCCTCAGTGCTAGCAAACCACAAGCAGGATTCGAGGATCGAATTATTTACAAATGACGCACGTAATCAATATAATCAATATGACGTATGTTTTATTACTGCAGAATTTAAAGACTGAATCTGTTCCAAACGTTCTGCTTCTTATCCTGGTTATATTCCTTGAATTTCCATGAACATGCCTTCCCCGTGAAAGCAAAAGGCAGCGAGCCAGTTTGGTGAAGAGCGAAGAGACTCTGTATGTGGTCTGCGTCAGTTCTCAGCGGCGTCGTGCAAGCGCTGTACGTTATTAAAAATGACTGGCGTTGTCACAGGACGGGTGCCGTTCTTTTTGTGCCGTTATTCTGCTATTTTCAAACGGGGAAATGATTGTGTGGGTGTGACGTTAAATATTCACAAGCTCACTTGACTGTTACCAAAACACACACAGCTTGCTGATCGGCAGAGATAATTAGTCAGTTCCAATCACCGGCTCAGAGGAGGGGATGTACGGTTGGTGTGATTTGCACACAACATCCTCCACCCGGGACAAACTGGTGTGCGCAAGTTTGACATTTTGGAAAGATCAGGAGGTTGGAGAAAGATTCCAGTTTCCAGTTTTCTCTCCCTCTGTGGTTGGCTGCTTCCGCGGTGAGCCCGGTGCCAGCTGCCGGCAGCCACAGTTAGGATATCTGCATGGCAACGGGAGCTCAGTGGTGAAGGTACTCGACTAGTCATCAGAAGGTTGCCGGTTCAAGCACCACTACTGCCAGGTTGCCTCTGTTGAGCCCCTGAGCAAGGCCCTTAACCCTCAGTTGCTTAAGTCGTATTCATTCAGTTTTGGAGTGTCAGCTGAATGTAGAAACGTCTCTGATTGGTCTCTTCTGAATTATCGTGATTGTGTCCTTTTCTTTCTTTGGTGCTCATGTTGAGAGCACACAGCTAGATTTAACACGAGCTATAAACCCAGGAGCTCACAGCTGGCCGCAGACAAAGGAACAGCTGGCCCGACTAAACCAGGGGGCTTAATGGATGAAAATATCTAAATGCATATTGTGTGGTTCGAATGCACAATAAAATTAAAATAAAAATTGAAACACTCAGCACTTTGACCTGTTCGTTGTAATTTTATTTCAAAAGCACTGCACCAGAATAAAGAAACAAAACCGCAAAAACTGTCCCTGCGGGGTCGCTTACGGGACGTGCTCTCTAGCTGCACGGGATTGGCTCTGGGTCCAAAGCCTTTATGAGCATGTTCGTTTTGGCCATGGTGCTGTCTGGAGCGAGTCCCCACTCAATCTGCCATTTTTTACATTCTCTTTTCTCCAAAATTAACTTATTAAATGATTCAGTGCTAAAGCTGATTCTCCAACAACTATTTTACAAAAGACTGGCTTATGTTCCCATCTCTGATATCTCAGCTAAAGTTGTAAAGAAGATGTTTGGCTCTCCCACCTGAACGTGGCCTTCGTTCCTGCCTCTGCCGTGTTCAGTTCTGCACGTTTCCACAGTGGCGAGCTCTTTCTGACAGCTTTGCACAGCTGAGGATGGCTCACGTGGAGGCCGCGTGTGACGGCAGCTATACGAGAGATGTGCCAGTGCTGGTTATTCTCCAGCGTCTCACGTTGGGCTGATGGCAGCTGCCTCGCACTCCGTAAAGATGCATCTCTTTGCTGTTTCTACAGCTGAAACGTGAGCAGAAGTGTCTCAAGTGAGCATTTATGGTCCTGAAGCACCTTTAATGGTTTCGTGTGGATACTGATGTATTGCACTGGAGCACTGTGGCATGCACATCAAGAGACAATTAAAGGCACCTGTGAACACAGAAAAAAATATTTAATGTGCCTACACGGTATGAGGGGGGGTGCATATATGTGTGTGTGTGTGTGTGTGTGTCTGTGTGTGTGTGCGCGCTTGCGTGTATGTGTGGGTGTGAATGCGTGTGTGGGTGTGGGCATGAGTGCGTGCATGTGTGTGTTTGTGTGTGTGCGTGTGCATCTTTACTTGGGTGCGTATGTGTGTGTGTGTGTGTGTGTTTCCATGAAGGCCAGGTTAATTTGTGCAAAGGAGGAGTGTGAGGATTAAGAGTTCTCCCCTCTGTGTGTTCCACACAGTTACCCATGCTCCTCTGGGCTCCTCACTTGATGGACAGATTGCAGATATATCTTGCAGCATTTTTTTTTTTAAGCTTGTCTGGTAGCCATGGTTACAAAACTTTTTCTGGCAGAGAGATGCAGGGCCCTGCGGTCTTCAGACCACTGTGAGATGTCTGCAGAATGGAGAGGAGAAACGGTGGAAGCAGGGCAGGAAGTGACATCACAGCATGCAATCACTGCAGTATATACCTCACAGGGACCCTGTTTAGAAGTCTAGTGGCCCATTAGTGTTACTAATAATCAATAACACTTAATCAATATTAATCACCACTAATCAGTATTACCCACCAATTAGCACCATGCTGATCATCATTTATCATTCACTATCAGCCTCGTTTGCATTTTGCCTCGTTAGCACCGGTCAGATATTCCTTAACAAACCAATATCCAACTCCATAATTCTCCATGGACCTGTCAGTGCCTACTGCGCATGTATTGATCAGCTCTTCCTCCCCACTCCTCCTCCTCCTCCTCCTCCCGCTGTCTGTGTGTGTGTGTAGTCCACCTGTACAAGTGTGACGCCCGGCGGGAGAGCTGTGGTCTGTGTCTGAAGGCGGACCCCCTGTTCGGCTGCGTGTGGTGTAGGAGTGAGAAACGCTGCACCCTGAAGCAACACTGCCCCCACCCACAGAGCATGTGGCTAGAGCACAACGGCATCAACAGCAAGTGCACGCACCCCAAGATCAGCAAGGTGAAGACACACACATGCACGCACGCCCACACACACACCCCCAGATCAGCAAGGTGAAGACACACGCACGCACGCACGCCCACACACACACACCCCCAGATCAGCAAGGTGAGGACATGCCCACACACACGCACCCCAAGATCAGCAAAGTGAAGACACACACACGCACGCCCACACACACACACCCCGAGATCAGCAAGGTGAGGACATGCCCACACACACACCCCAAGATCAGCTAGGTGAGGACACACACGCACACATGCACACACACACACCCCAAGATCAGCTAGGTGAGGACATGCCCACACACACACACCCCAAGATCAGCTAGGTGAGGACATGCCCACACACACACACCCCAAGATCAGCTAGGTGAGGACATGCCCCCACACACACACCCCAGGATCAGCTAGGTGAGGACATGCCCACACACACACACCCCAGGATCAGCTAGGTGAGGACATGTCCACACACACACACCCCAAGATCAGCACGGTGAGGACACACATATACACACACACACACACACAGAGACATGGATGTGTCTACAGAATGGCTTACTGTATTTACCATATCTGTCTGCCCTTGACAACACTCGTGTGAGTCTTTCAGGTTGCCATGACACCTGTTAGGACCAGGAAACTTTGGGTTCTTCTTTGGGTGTGTCTGACTCTTCTGTGTTTTCCTCAGGCAAGATCACGTGGGCGGAGTTTACTGAGCTAAGAGCTGCTGGGAATTCTTTCTTTGAGCAAATCTTGGCAGGCGTGCTTGTGATTTCTAGATGAAGCCAGTGCGTTTTGTTCCTGTTTTCAGTTTTTGAGCATATGGGGAATTGCCCCATTCAGGTTTCTGCTTTCCTTCCCTCCACCGCAGGCTACAGAACTGTAGCGGTTCATTTATCCACCTGATTGATGGAACTTTTTTTTCACCAGGTTAAAATTTGGTTGAAAAGGGGAACAGGGACTGGTTAAAATAATCCGGGTCTGGTTCTGACTGCTATTCAGACTGACTGACTTGATTAGGTCCGTGTCTTTCCACTGCTCTGCCTTCTCGTCGTCATTTTTTTTTTTTAAACAGCCTACAAGTCACCACACATCCTAACTCACTTCATTACAGTGACGTCTCAGATGAATCTCTAGTTGAAGTGGAAGATGATTAAGTGTTTTCCTCCACCAACCGTCAATTAGCTTGTCAGAGTGGCAAATGTGATCATCCTGTAATGAAAAGCGACAAGACACGGCCTCCCTTGATCTCTCTCGCGCCGCAGACGCGAGCCTTAAAACGCCACGATAGCCATCCGCCCTGCGCGTTGTAAAGTTGTAACGCTCCGGAGCTTCCAGCAGAGGGCGGAAGTGGGCGAACTGCTTATCAACCAGCAACGGCACGTTTAGGACAAAGCAACACGGAGCTGTTGTATGCAGCACCCAGCACCCATCGTCCTCATCCTCCTGTTGGTAACCATTGCTCCACCAGGAGCTCTCAGGAGGAGGGTCTGGTGATTGGCGGAAGGGGGCAGTTATGGACTCGGGGTCGTGTGGGCGCCTTTACGCTGCCACGAACTCGGCTAGCCTCCGCTTGACGCTTCATTAGACTGCGACCCCTCAGGAGGTCGCCCGGAGTGCCCTCATCATCTCAGCGTTTAGAAAACTCACGATTCCTGACCAGGCTTGAGGTGAATACGCCGATGTACAACAGAGTCCTCTTCGTTCGTTAAAGAAACCAAAAACTTTACCTCCTCCACCCCCACGGCAAAGAGTCTTCGCTGATGTCATGGTGATATTACCGAGCGGCAATATTGAGGGCCAGACGGCAGCAGACGAGCCACGGCCAGTGCCGCTCGTCCACTTTACAGCAGTGTGCTATAAAGCCTTTTCCAGTATAAATGACGGACTGCTTGCGTTTAGGAAAATAACCCAGCCGTGCGCACTATAGCACAGAGCTGACCCCTGGGACTGCTCCGCCCTTAGCTGGTGGAGTGCGATCTGTCTCTTTGACCTGGCTTGTAAACAACAAGGCATACGTCTCCGGCGGATGAAACTGAGAATTCACTGAGTGGCGGCTCTTGATAGTGAATCTCAGTAGGGGCTGAGGGGAGTCGTCTAATCAGGGCTGCTGGCGTGTTATCACCTGACTGCAGTCTTTAATCTGCATGCTCACGGTACATCCACCAGCCAGAGATAGCCTCGCCTTCACCATGCCACGGCCAACGGTCCCTTAGAGGAAACCGAGCACAGCTACCGACGAAGCTTCCGAACGAGATATCCGGGTTAATCTGGAGATTTAACCGCACTGCAGTGCCTTCACTAAAACAGATTTAACGAAACAACACGAAGACAGTGATGCGACTACCGAGACGCCTCTGTGCACGTCCAAAGCACAGATCATTCCTAATGGGAAATTTAATTGACACATGAATTGTTTAAGGGATTATTACGCCTCGTCGTTGGAGCGCGTGCATTTGTGTGCGGGCGCTCGCGTGATTCTCCGAACAGACGGCGGTTTTGAGATGATCATGACTGCGAGGTTTGCAGCAGCCAAGGCTCAGCTGGGTTTGCCGCTCATTGTTATTCCCTGGAAGTGCAAAGGCTTTGTGTCTCTGACAGAGAGAGGGCCAATTATCCTGCTGAATCTCTGAGTCCCTATAACTGAATCTCTACACACACACACACACACACACACCTACTTCACCAGGTGCAGTAAGAGAGTGCAGATACTTTTTCTTGCAGCTTTCCTGCAGGGGAGGGGGCAGACAGTGATGGGGGGGGTTGTTTTTCTTTCAGATCAGGCTTTTGATTATGATTGGTGACATGCAACCTTTGCGCAGATCACCCCACTGCGTGGGCCCAGGGAAGGGGGCACGTTGGTGACGATCCGGGGAGAGAATCTCGGCCTGGAATTCCATGAGATACAGGGGAACGTGAAGGTGGCAGAAGTGGACTGCATGCCGGTGCCAGAGGGATACATCCCAGCCGAACAGTGAGTCTCTCGCCACAGGAAATATCCCAGCATTCCCGACCGGCTGCCCTGTGGCATTCCCAGAGATTAGTGCGGGAAAGGCGGAAAAACCGCGTTCCTCGGGTATCTGATTTGACAGGCTGTAGGGTTTTGGAAATGTAGCCCAGGAGGCTTTTGTGCGTGAACTGTCACTTTTTCTTGCTAAAAAAAGATCTCTTAGTGATGGTCACTATAAATATTTCCGCGATCTTCGTGCTACAATGCTATAAAAAAAAAACATCACGGATCTGCTTCAGGTGTTATGGACTGCCAGTGAATCTGCTGTATGGAAGGCTCAGCTCTGCCCCTCACAGGTGGTGAAAAGTTGAAAGTTTCCTCAACTATGCTCTGTTCAGACAATGGTTTTTATCGTCTACCTGAGCCAAGCCGGCAGTGCGGGTCCGGTTCAGCGCAGCCACGCGTCGCTTTAATCCCTCTGTGGGCTCCTAGTGGCTGATACAGAGCAGGAGCCCAGTAGGAGGATATTAAAACAACTTTTAATCCCAGGTCAGGACAGAGGGATAATGACGCGTTATTTGTCAAAGATTCGACAAGCCGTGCTGGCCATTTTGAAGGAACAGAAATTATCAGCACATTATTATTGTGCCGACCTCGAGAAAAAAAAAAATCCTTTCTTTTATTCGCAGTCTCTCTGCAGGCTCACAACACTGCCCCGTGCACTTTGTCTGAAGCTATGATAAGCCTCTTACAGCAGTGTGTGATAAGTTGTGGTTTTGTCATAGAACAAGGAGATGGATTAGACACTGTATTAACCTTTTAACTCCACGGTCCCCTCTATACATACTGATGGAAATGTAGAAGACCAAAGGAATGTGGAGGTCTTTCAGGAGAGACCTCTTATGTTTAAAATGCATTGAATGTTTGTGTGAAGACTTCTAGGCTGCCAAGTACAGTGTGTGTGTGTGTGTGTGCGTGCGTGCGTGCATACACCTGCACATTTTACAGGATTGTGTGTGAAATGGGAAAAGCGGAAAAGAGCCAGTATGCAGGGAACGTCCAGGTGTGTGTTGGGGAGTGCCAGCCTGAGTTCGTGGCCAAGACATCGAAGTACTACTACTTCGTGGTGAGTCCAGTGTCCCGCGTCCCGCTTTTACACAGTCAGGACAAGCGAAGAGGATCGAGACTTCATCATAAGTGTGTAATTAAAGGCCTTGGCCATTACTGCATTAAACGTGCTTGAATTTACTACGTACCCAGGAGCCCTTGACCAGGAGGTCCTCCTTACGGACCAGTCATTACCTTATCACAGAGTGGCATCAGCCCATAGTAATGAATGAGAAAGCACACGAGGAGGTTGGCCAATAAAACGTTCCCTGCTCTCTCTCTCTCTCTCTCTCTCTCTCTCTCTCTCTCTCTCCCCCCCCCCCCCCCCTCCTTGACTACACACTTAAATCAGAAAAATGTGGGCAAGTCCATAGTGACAGCATTGATTGGCAGTCCCCATTAACCTTGTATTATGTCTCATTATCAGTTGTATGCATATGTTAATTCCCTTTCATTACTCCTATACGATACGATAATTGGATTATGAGACTTCAGGTGAGGACAGAGATTTAAAAAGGGGGATTAAAATGAAAAACTGATGAAGGGATTGAGGGGGGAGCGAGGGCAACTGACACTGCAGCCTCTGCTCCTCACTGGCTTCAGCATGCAGTGAGCACGCAGTGGACGAGTAGATGAGTTCACCTCCACCTCCCCACAGGTTCCCAAGCTGATGTCCCTGAAGCCTAACCGTGGGCCTGTCTCTGGGGGCACCATCGTCAACATCACAGGCAGCAACCTGGATGCCGGCAGCAACGTGTCCATCATGTTCAAGGACCATAAGTGCACATACCACAGGTGCGGCCGGGGGCGGGGAATCGTTTTAAGATGATGTCATTCTCCGGCGGGGGTGGGTGGGGGGTGGTTGGGAGAGGGACGTCAACATCATAAAACATGAGAGGCAGATCAATTCTGACATTAAGACCAAAATGAGTTCCTGAACCCCAGTCAATACTGCCAATAACAATCACACTTCGTTTCCGCCGAAGCCGCAAGGCACTGAGGAATACAAAGCAATGAACTCGGGGCTGTGGGTAAACAGGGTGACCTCTATCCCCTGAGCCTTCACCTTCATGTCTCAACATCCACACAATTTACTCCAAAATGCACAACACAGCACTGATTCTAGATTCTAATTGCTGGTAGCATTTAAAATACTTTTCTCTCTCTCTCTCTCTCTCTCTGGAAAAATGAATTTGGAGATCACAATTCACAGTCTATTATGAATTAATTTTCCCTTCAAACCATTACAAGCCCCTTGACAGGCTGGTGACAGTCATGCCGAATGAGATGGTTATGAATAACAGTAGCTGCTTCTGGTTATTATAATGCGTCGGGCGGAGGTGATGCGTATGTTTGCTCGCGCAGACGAGGGGGCCAGTGGATCACGTGTCACTCCCAAGCATCCACGCAAGGCTACGGAAACGTCACCGTGTCCGTGTACGTGGACAAGGCCCACATCCACAAGGACCTGCGCTTTGAGTACGTGGAGGACCCCACTATAACCAAGCTGGAACCTGAATGGAGTATTTTTAGGTATGCCAGCCACACGGGGTCAGCGCAGGGTGTGAGATCCAGTCGTAGTCATCTTAAACACAGAGAGGTGCCCTCATAAAATGATTGTTTGGTTTTAATGTGGTGATCCAAATCTCAAAATGTTAGTTGAAATGACCTTCAGCAAGGCGACAGCAACACCAAGGTTGTTGGAAAACACGGCGTCGCACTGCGAGTCGCTCTGGATCAGAGCATCTGCCGAATGCTGTAAATGTGACCAGAAAACATGTTGTCTTGTTTCACAGTGGAAACACACCAGTGACGGTGACCGGTACCAACCTGGACATCATTCAGAACCCACAAATCCGAGCCAAGTACGGCAACCAGGAGACGACTAACGTGAGTCCAGCCCCCCTTGAGCCCATCACGGTCAGTGCCAGAGGGTCCCGCTCACCGCTGCTTAAGTGAACGTCGGTGCACGCTAGTGTACGCGTTCAGACTCTCCCCATCTCCTGATGCAGGATAAACATTTGTTTCAGCGAGAGAGAGAGAGAGAGAGTGAGAGAGAGAGAGAAAAGAATAGAGAATGAAAGAAAAGATGTGAAACCCAGACAGACAGAACAAGAGGGTCAGACCCGTCAACAGCATGTTGCTCCTCAGCCAGGAGGTGGGACGTGGTTGTCTACAGGAGCTTCCACAGAATGGGCCCACAGATCTGGGGGAGGCTTGCATTCACCAGCACCTGACTGAAAGTCCGCGAATACAAAGGAGTGAAACGCTATCTGGCAGCTGTACCCCCTGCCCGAGCACGTCGGGCATCTGTAGGCGATATGCGATAAGACTCCTCACAGCATAGCAGGACCCCACCCAAGCCTCGGCCCGGGTGTGGAGGTCCTTTTTAGGCTTTTAGGTTCGTGACAGGGTTTTTTTGGCTGTAACAGAATCTCCTGCACAGTTTTGGGAAAAAGCCTGACCACCGTGAATGTTGTGTGATGCGGCGTCCCCTGTACACATGCAATGACAGGCACGTCCAGAGATCTCCGTTTCTCCTCCTTGTTCGAGGTGGACGAGGGCTCCCGGCAGCTCCGAGGGCCGCCCGCCACAACTGCCAGAGGCTCTTTGTGGGGAGGGTAGTTTAGCCGGGAGGTGGAGGCTCTGAGGTTGAAGCTTTTGATCGCAAGTCCACCGCCTGAATGCCGCGCAGCGCGCTACGAGGCTAATCAGGCTGGCACAATGGGACAAACCTCGCCAAACATTTATCCCCGCGCACCACAGTAAGAAAAGGCTGCATCTGACTGACAGCAGCAGCCTGACGGCTATGGTTTTGTTCTCCGGGTCTGTTAGGACTAGAGAGAAAAAGAAAGGAAATATGTAAGGAAGGACTAAGAGGCCCGAGAGAAAGAGAGAGAGAGAGATAAAGGAGAGGAAAAGGGGGTGACATCACTGAGGGTTTCTAGGGGCCATGAATGTGAGCGCAGCTGGCGACGTGGAGGCGACTCGCCACCGCACGCATCAAAGGTTCGGCGTGCCAGAGAGCCGTTTGAAACCTGCCAATGATTTAGTGCTGTCGACGGTTTATCTCCAGGGACTGGCACTTTAACAAAAGAGGTTAAATAAGCCAGGTTCCAGATAAAATAGCGCAACCAGAAGGCACAACAGGCAGGAGTGTTTTATTTGTTGTAGTGCAAAAGCACATTTCTAATAGACCTTGTCATTTGAGTCAGGAGAACAGTAGGTTTTGTGCTCACAGCAAACTTCAGGAATCAGCACAGATAAATAAATAACTCCGCTCAGCATAAGGCGGATTACTGATTTTCTGTGTCTTCCCATCTACGCCATCCATTGGTCTTCCCTCTTTTCCATCTGTTCATTCATCCATCTTTCATTTGATGCAAAAATCCCTCCATCCACCCATTTATCCATCCAACCAACCACGCATACATCCGATCTGCTCATCCAACATTCCGGCGAATCATAAATCCCTCAAACCTCCCACTGAGCCGGAACCTGTGTCCCCCCCACTTTCTCCTCAGGTGTGTCAGGTGCTGAGCTCCACGAGCATGCTCTGTCAGGCCCCGGCGCTGCCGGGCAGCCTGGCCAGGCTGGAGGAGGACGTAGAGAGGCCCGACGAGTTCGGCTTCGTCCTGGACAACGTTCAGTCCGTGCTGGCCCTCCAGAACATCAACTTCCTCTACTTCCCCAACCCGGTGTTTGAGACGCTCAGCGCATCTGGGGTTCAGGAACTCAAGCCTGGATCTCCCATTATTCTAAAGGTCTTGGATAATAATATCTTTCTTCCTTTATAACAACCAGGGCTTTGAGATTCCCAAAGGCAGTGTGTCACCAATACAACACTGCTTCACCTCAGTGGGAAATTTGGGAATATCAATATTTCCTTTATTGGGGATGGGGATACTTCAAAGGTTGAAATACCCTAAAATGACCATTCACCATTAGCAAATACACTGTGTGTATATATTAGGGAACTGCCTGATATACGTCTAGTACATCAGCATATGTCAATCTCCGTGCAAACTGTCGTGAACATCATTCGTTTCCCCAATGATTTACCCGTTTCATGCTGGTTTCAGGCTTTCAGGATACAGGTTTTATCATCGGGCTTCCAAATGTGTTTCAGGGAAGGAACTTCCTCCCTCCTACGCCTGGTAGCAACGGGAAGCTGAACTACACAGTCTTGATCGGAGAGAAGCCCTGCTCCCTAACCGTGTCCGACACCCAGCTGCTGTGCGAATGGCCCAACCTGACCGGACGCCACAAGGTTCTGGTGAGTCAGCGCCAGGTCTCGAACGCTGCATCGGTAACTCGGCGCGCGCCCGTGGTTGTCGGCCCCGGCCTGAAGGGTGGAGCAGTGAAATGATAAACAACGTCTCCGAGCCGGGCCAAAACTAATAAAAGGCCCAATTTGTGATTTGGAGGGGAAGTCCTGGGCCGGTGCCACCTGGCCCGACGACAGGCGAGCGGAAGGCAGAATCGGCGGTCCGTTTATGCCGCCGCCACGCAAACACAGCAGGCACCGTGGGCCCGTCTGCTGCTGTCCCTGTTTGCCTCAATTGCGCCCAGAAAAGTGCCAGCTTTTCGGCCCGGAGACGCGTCCGTGTGCACTTCCCATTCCCCACTTCCCATGCAGCGCAGCGTAGGTGTATTTGCAATGCGTTTGGAGGAAGGTCACACTGAAGGTGAGCCAGAGCGCCCCCTGCTGCGTGCACTGCAGTACTGCACTCACCAGTTTAAGCCTTGTGGGGTTAATCTCGTGCTCCTGGTTATTTATAACGAGTCAGTAAGCAACTATGTGCAAGGGCAAAGCCTGAAGCTCAGTGAAGTGCCCATTTGTTCTACTGGCTAATTATAATCTCCGTCTTAGTCTGGTCTAACCTGGGTTAGCCTGTGTTTTGTTTTGTTTTGTTTTGTTTTGTTTTGATAATTGCCTGTGTATTTCTTTCCTATCTGCTAGATTACAGAATACAGTGAATAAGGACAAAACCCTTGGAACATATCTTGTTTCTGATTTCAAGGTTTCAAGTAGTAAGCCTGGTGTCCCTAATGAGGCTTTGGTGCTGAGAAACTAATGAAAGTCTAAAGAAAGTTTTAATAAAACTATTGAAACTTTTAATAAAAGTTCCACAATTTCTTAAGCTTGGCTGATTACCTTTCAGGCACGTGTTGGAGGCATCGAGTTTTCCCCGGGCGTGGTCCACATCACCTCCGACAGCCCCCTCAGCAGCACGGCCATCATCGGCATCGCCGCCGCCGGAGGCTTTCTCATCCTCTTCATCGTCATCGTCCTCATCGCCTACAAGCGCAAGTCCCGCGAGAGTGACCTGACCCTCAAGCGCCTGCAGATGCAGATGGACAACCTGGAGTCTCGTGTGGCGCTGGAGTGCAAGGAAGGTAGGCACCCGTGTGAACAGCAGGAGCGCTTCCCAGATTCCAGGTTCCCAGATTCCAGGCAAAGAACGTGACACGGCATTCCGATGCCTTCGGTACGGAACTGTACATTAAAAGGGAATTTAAAGGAAATTCAGCTCAGTGGGGATTCATGCCTAAAAAAAGCAAGCCTCTTTGCATCTCATGCCAAATAAAAATGGAAAGGTTACAGTCTCACCCACACAGCAGAGTGTCTGCTTTGTTTAGACGCCCCGACACCGGCACCAACTGTAGGTTTTTGGCACTCTGCAGCAAAGCAGTGACCTTACCGTGAGGTCAGAATGAGCTTGTACTACAAACCCCTAACTGAAACCTCACTCAGACATACAGCTCAAACCTTCCTAAAAGGGTTTGTCATTCTAAGCCTTCCACACGGGCACTTACCCACGGCTAGCACGCCGGACCCCTCGTGAAAACTGGATCTGAATAAAAAGGATAGATTTGCATTTGTAAGCTCTGAGACCATGCACCGTTTAACAGATATCTGACCCTGTTAGACTGAAAACGCTGCAGACTGCAAAGAGTCCTCGCGACTACAGTGCATAGAATACAATATTGTTAAGCATATGCGCAAGCACACTGTCCAGTTTGTTATGACCAGGGCTCAACTACCATCCCATGTCCGTGTTTACATTCATGTGTTTCTTTGGATGTCAGGAAAACGCTGTTTATAGAGAAAACATGGTTCTTTTAGTAAATTAATATTGCATCATTCACTGTTAGGCAGTCTGGACAAAGGCATTCGTCTGGCTATCTGTAACTACATCTGTCATATACGTCAGTTTGCCTGCCAACCTGCGCTCATTGTAGCTGACGTGTTGTGTACAGGTGCAAAGGTCAAGAATTGCGCCCCACTGTTGTGCTGAAATGAATGGATGTGTGGTATCCTCCATTAATGTCACTGAGCTATGCAGGATTGAGAAGACTGAGCCGTACCAATGGAGGCATTTTCCAGTTTTCTAATAACTCTAATTCTTCCGCTGCTGTTTTTTACGCCCGCCAGCCTTTGCCGAGCTGCAGACGGATATTAACGAGCTGACCAGTGACCTGGACGGAGCTGGCATTCCTTTCCTGGACTACAGGACCTACACCATGCGTGTGCTCTTCCCGGGTATCGAGGAGCACCCTGTGCTCAGAGACCTGGAGGTACAGCACACGTCTTCTGCGTCTAACGATGAGTCAGTCGCTATCCCGCCAGCAGGAACCCACTCGTTTTCCTTTTCCTTAGCAACGTTAGCATTTTTGGCTGAAGTGTGTTGGTTTTTGGGTTTGTTTGTTTATTTGTTTGCTTTTTTAAGTCCAAGTGCACTAATAGGATTCTTCTAATTCTGCATCTGTAATTTGCCAGCCCACTGCCTAGATCTACAAGCCAAAATGCAATTTGAAGCTCTCCAATTATCCGTCACACCATATATGATAATGAGTTAATACATGCAGACACCTCAAATTGATGGAGAGTAATATTCTCCCTTGATAGACAGTATTGAAGTATTCTCTCTCCTGCTCTTTCTCTGCTCTCTCGCTCCATTTCTTCTTTCGTAGACATAATGAGCCACTCTGAGATTCATAATCACTCACTTGATAATCACACAAACGATGTGATACTGTTTTCGGCACACGGTGGAGAAGAAGCGTAATAGAGTGAGGTCTTAACACACACTAAAGGTTATTTATACCCGGTTATGACACTGATGGATATTCCTAATCACATCTCCGCACACAGGCCGTGTCATCCTAAAAGCCAAAGCTCAGATCCTTAGGCCTGATGAGCTCTAGTTTTAATAAGCTGCATTAATTAGGCGTTAATTGGAATAAACATCACCTCTCGATGGAAGAGTTTGTAGAGAAATCAGATCTAATGAAGGCAGCAGTCAGCTTGACTCTGTGTTGACAGGTCTGTAATGGTTATTGATGGGACAAATGGCATGTATTAGGAGATTCCTGCATTATTAATTGTTCATCATCAGCTGTCTGGATCAGATACCAGCTGTCTGCTACTCTACTAATCAGCTAGTAGTTTTCTAGTTTTGCTGTTTTTTACCAGAGAATCACTGTAAAATTGCTCCGAGATCTCTCTGAACGGCCATTTTTCACACGAGAACTCAGTGACAAAATATCAACAGCTCACTGTATTATCATATCAACACAAAAACCAAACCAAAAACGATGTAGTCATTAGCGGTTTCAGGTGTAAAGGTACCCTGATAATGTAATTAGAATGGCATTTACATGTAAATTGCAAATGAGATGTCCTAATTTACCAAATAACACGTGAAAATAACTTTTCTAAATAATTTAAAAGCTAATACTTGTAATGATTTAATTTCTTCCATTCCTTATAATCCATTTTAGAATCTTAGAACAAATTATAATTTCACTGAAAATGTAGTGCGGTCATTTTGATAATGCACAGTATCTAATTATTGATCTCATCTCTGGTAGGAAACAAAGTACTAGTTATTTGATTGAATCGTTTTCGCTCCGGCTGATACACGTCTCTGGTGTGTCGAGAAACCTCCTTCACGTATGACGCGCGCTATGTGTTTGGAGAAGCCAGCTCTGCGTGTGCTGCTGTTGTCCAGGTGCCGGGCTACAGGCAGGAGCAGGTGGAGAAGGGACTGAAGCTCTTCGGCCAGCTCATCAACAACAAGATCTTCCTGCTCGCCTTCATCCGCACGCTGGAGTCTCAGCGCGGCTTCTCCATGCGTGACCGCGGCAACGTGGCCTCGCTCATCATGACCGTGCTGCAGAGCAAGCTGGAATACGCCACCGACGTGCTCAAGCACCTCCTCTCGGACCTCATCGACAAGAACCTGGAGAGCAAGAACCACCCCAAGCTGCTGCTGAGGAGGTGAGACCCCACCCACAAAACGCACGACTACAACCGACTCTAGAGCGCAGGAGACACGGCCGCACCGGCCCAAACGTCCGCAAGGGCCTTCAGTTCTGGCGCGGCGCGACTGGAAAGAGTCTTGATGCAAATTTTGTGAAGCTGTCCAGTCGTGCACTATAACTTGGTCCCTGTCAGCACCATACAGCCTGTTTTGGCCTACCACTGGTATACTTGGAAATGACAGTTTAGTAACGCTTACTTTATTTAAGCTTCTAGTCCACTTCAGATTTGCACTATGCGTTATGATTCCGCCAATAAAGCAATTAGTTGACTGAACGTTTTAAATATTTTTATACGTGTATGCATTTTGATGTACATTTACAACAAACCGGCTAATTAAACTGAACTTTACATTCTGGCTTCATTGGGCTAATTGCTATCAGATTTGAAAAAAAGTGTCACACTGTTTAAAAAGCACGAGACAACGTACATAAAACAGCCCGATTTCAAGCCGTATTGCGCTGTATACTTTCCGCGGTCTTATCAGAAATACGTAAAGCCAACGATCGTGCACCATCTGCGTAATTTCACGAGCGTGTGCTGAGCAGGGCTGGTGTCTCCGCGTGGCTCGACGCCGTCTCATTAGATTCCCATCACGCCCATCAATCATGGCCGCTGAAAGTGCGCGCATTCGCGGGTCTAGAGATGTGCGCGCCACCAGATGGAAAGGGAACGCCACGTCCCCTTGGAGGCTGAAGAAGTTGCCTCCTCACTAGCCCTCCTCTGAAATTTACACAGTCTGCATTCATCACGGAACACGTTCGCGTTATAGGAGATCATTAGCAAGAATCTCTGCGATTACGGATGTTACTTACAACGTAAGAGGGTGCTCTAAGAGAGATTAAAGATGAATATGAAAAATAACCTGCGTTCCGAATCGCATGCACCTTTTCACTGGACAGGAACACGCTACTAGACACACACACACACACACACACAGAAGGAACCTGAAGGGCATGTTCACACCCCATATATCTGCCCAAGGGCTGAGAGAGATAAAGAGACATCACGTGCACAAAGGGGAAACACGCACTCACATTCATGGGGTGTTAACGTGCTTACAGGCGCTCGCGCTGATGACCTCAGCTCGTGATGCGCAGGGTCACGCACAGCTTGGCTGGGAATAACGTTGCACGTGGTGACATTGAAACGCCTGCTCCCTCTCTCAGGAAACTTGAGATTCTCTGACACATTCGTCATTAAAAAATAATTATGATTAATTAGCCCTGAAACCAATTAAATAAAAACACTAAAACCTCAGGTATAGAGGGAATTCTATGAATCTCAATCCTCCATGCAATCGGCTGCTTTGCATGTCTGTGTAACAGTGGCCCAGATGCTGCTGACATCCATGGAGAAGCAGACAGTGTGTGAATAAAAAGCACCATGTTTCTGTTGCGACGTTCCTATATATTTCTGTACCAGCTTCACACCACTTTGGATACGATGCCTGCACTTAGCCTAAGGACAACCCATTTAACAAACAAACATAAACACACTTAATGCGAAAATTATGTAACAATAATGTGAAAGTGTTTCCAACACTGCAACAACACTGATATATTAAATATCAAAATAAAAAGTAATGTCCCTCTTTTCTTTTCTTTTTTCAGTCAGTCTCTGAAGTTATAATCATTTCTCAATTTTTAAAAAAGAGACGGCACAGGAGCCTGAGGGCATGTTGTACAATGGGAAATAAATTGCTTTCTGCAGCGGTTTAGCCTGAAGCTTTAAAAGGACGTTTTCCAGCTCTGCTCGAGTTAGGCAGACTCCAAGTCCTACCGCCGGAGACGCCCGTTCTTCTTACTGACGTGGAGAAACGTCCAGTGTCCCTGTCTGTTCCGGAGATCTAAATCTTCTTAAGATCTGATCATCCAAAAAAAATTACAAATCGAATGACATATTGTTGGGAGATTTCAACCCTGAAATGAAAAGAGCCCCAATTATTTTTCTGTTGTTGAGGTTTTAACTACAGGTGTGGAGAAAGACCAGTTAAGGCTCTGTTCATCACTGTGGCCACGATATGTCTCCCCTGCGGTGTTTATGTGGGAAACTGGTGGCAGGGATCACGCCAGATTAGTGAAACGAAGTCCAAAATTCTCAGGATTTGTGTGGCAAACATTGTAAACTAACATAAATGACCCTCAGATAGATAGATAGATAGATGGATAGATGGATGGATGTAGTCTTAAAGTCATGGAGGCATGAAAAGAAAGCTCAAGACTCTTAAGAGTTATAAATACTGCTATAATTCCACATCCTCCTGTTCAGAAGCCTGAAAACATCATGGTATTATTGGAAAGTGCTAAAACATGGAGTAGTGAATTATCAATGTAAATATAGAAATTCCTTTCAGGTTCCCTCCCACCTCATCCTTTTGCACTTCTTAATTCTGTCCCTCTGGGACGACAAGAAGTCTAAACCGCACCCTCAACACCCCCCCACATTCATACCATGACAGGCATGATTAATCAAGCCTGACAAAGAGAAGATTAATCATACCCAGATCTCAGGAAGACATTTAGCAAAGGTAAATACAAGTCCCGAAGACCCCCATCAGAGAACCATCATGGCGGGGAGCTATTGTGGAGGGACACGCAGAGGACAAACTCACTGCTCCTGTACATTTGCAGAGGCCCTGTTAGAAACGTCTGCACAAGGTGGACTTTAACTGGCAGGGCATTTCATTTTCATTTGTTTGGCAAAATAAAAATAGCATTCAGGTTGCACAGTTAAGATTAAAGTTTATTTTGTCCCATTTAAACAATATGGCTCGGTACCTTCCCTACTAATAGCCTGAAGCTCTACTATGTCTTCTGGTGTATCTTCCACAGTCCATACCTGTCATCGCTAGGAGCAGTAGTTTAGACTGCTTCACTCTCCTCAATTCACGGATTACAGCTTTAAATATTTTTACGCAGTGTCTTGATTGTAGCTTTAATCCTTTTAAGGCTGGGTACCAGCTGGCATGGCTGTCCCATGCCTTGTCAGAAGCATCATAACAGATTACGAATTACAAGTTGCTTTTGTGGTATCAAGGCTCCTGTGACCCTCAGACAGGGACAGTGAGTATTAACGCCTAGTTCCACTTAGATAAATGGTATCTGTGATGATAATCACCCTGAAGTCTGGGGCCCTCACACACCTGCTCAGTTTAAGACACAAGTGTGACAATCCATAGCACAAACAATTCAGGACAGATTAAAGAGAAAATTAAAGGCATAATCTCCCTTAATTGGACTATACTCCAGTCTCTCTCTCTCTCTCTCTCTCTCTCTCTCTCTCATACACATACACACACACACACACACACACACACACACACACACACACACAAATTCTCTCTTCCTCCCACACATTTATCTCCCTCCTGAATTTTCCTTAATTACCAAATCAGTAGTTAAAATGCAGTGAAGCAAGATGACTTTGGCTGGAGACTCCAGACCAGCTCCTCTTCCAAGAAATCACACACACAAAAGCGTGTGTGTGTGTGTATGTGGCTGCTCCCCATCTGTCCTTCCTCAACCTGGGTTCAGATGCACGTACAGGCAAAGCGCACTAACGAGCGAGCTTCTAGAACCATCTGTC
>NC_137507.1:8630000-8752500 GCF_041902795.1 Electrophorus electricus
AGACTCTTAGTATGTGACTGTTACAGTCTCAGCAGTCTGCAGAAGAGCTATAAACCCACTCCGTTCCCCTATATCAGGGAACTTGCCTTTCCTCTGGACCGTGTAATTATGGCCGATGATGATGATGATGATGATGATGACGATATCCTCGCCCTGAGAGATGTCGAGGAAGATGATGATAATTATCGTGTTAATTGCAGAGTGGGGGCCAGCCGTCGTTAGCGGTGGGGGGGGAGGGGGCTTTTCACTGGGCGTGTTCCTGCACCTTCTCCTCCGCATTCTTACTGTCACGGCTCAGACATGATTGGCTGATCACTGCACCGGGAAGACAAGACAGCCACACCCTTGTGACACTTACACCCGCATGGTCATTTAACCAGGTCACTGGTACACGCATGTCAGTCACGATAGAGCTTTAGCAACAGACTAATAATTAAAAAGTGTTTCTGGAAACACACCTTATACTTACATTTCCCTTCCAGGATGTTTGGATTAACACAGGTGCATCCCAGTCTCTGCACCGGAAATGATCCATCATTGTGCGTCCGACTGATGGCTTGTTAATTTTCCCCTCGCAGGTGGTGAACTGCATCCACCCAGACAATGAGAAGAGCCCAGAGATTCAGGTGAAGGTGCTGAACTGTGACACCATCAGCCAAGTGAAGGAGAAGATTCTAGATGCCATCTACAAGAATGTCCCCTACTCGCACCGCCAGAAGGCCACTGACATGGACCTGGGTGAGGGCTCATCTGCACTACCTCACAGCCCACAGTGTGTAGGCCACGCCTTAACCCGGCCCACTGTGTGTAGGCCACGCCTTAACCCATCCCACTGTGTGTAGGCCACACTTTAACCCGGCCCACTGTGTGTAGGCCACGCCTTAACCCGGCCCACTGTGTGTAGGCCACGCCTTAACCCGGCCCACTGTGTGTAGGCCACGCCTTAACCCGGCCCACTGTGTGTAGGCCACGCCTTAACCCGGCACACGGTTAGCTCCTGTGTGTAGGCCGCACCTGAAACCGAACTGACCTGCTGAGATCAGCTGAATTCGACAGGCAGGCTGAGGACAGTCGACGATAATGGAGCACTTAGATGCACCGACCTCACAATCCCTCCGTCTCGCTGAGGCGTGACGGCCAAAGAGTCCCGTGGGGCCCAAAAACAAATGCACAGAAAATAAATAGAAAATGTGGCCATGGACATGGTAGGCATGATTGCATGACACAAAAGACATGAAGAGACAGATATGTGTGTGTGTTGTTAGTGGAGGAGGAACCCGTGTTATTATGTAAGTCCATTAGTTATGACCAAGGTGCATGAATAAATCAACCGATTATGGAAAAAAACCCAGCTTTGGTGCTTTTAGCGAGGAAAAGAGAACTGTGAAGCACGACTCATTTCGGTGCATGTCCCCGTAATGGTTTTCGCCGGGCGGGCGGTCAAAAGTTTACACGCTGACAGCCTTTTATTATAATAGTG
Organism: Electrophorus electricus; assembly: GCF_041902795.1. NCBI lineage: Eukaryota > Metazoa > Chordata > Actinopteri > Gymnotiformes > Gymnotidae > Electrophorus > Electrophorus electricus. The sequence continues at coordinate 8,631,481 of NC_137507.1, forward strand.
TGGTGATAGCAAGATGTGTGAGTAAGGCGCCAAAAGGTGACCTGCTCGTAGACGAGCAAGTCCGTGCTACTGAGGCTCGGAGAACAGGAACTTCGCTGTCCCATTAAGGACCGGGCCGTAAGCCCGTGTCTGCAGATAACAGCCAGACACTGTCCTGGCATCCGGATAAAAGGGCCAGTAATGGTTCAGCTGAATCACTGATCATTGATTGGATGTGTTGATGAAGAACTGGTACAAAGGAAGATGTGAAGGTGCCTGGCTTCGCCACCCTGGTAGCTTCTAACAAGCAAAGAAGCGAGTGAAACATGGCGCTCACGAGCACACCCACATGCAGGCCACTTATAGTCTGTGGTCAAATCTAATTTTGCACGCAGAACTGACAGCAGAGAGAGGAAGAGGAAGAAAGAGAGAGGGAAACGCAGTTAGCCGCAATAAAAAAAAATAACAGAGCAATATGCGCAATTCCGTTTTTTTGCCCTCCACAAATGCCTCATGATAGAGGCCACACGTGCAGGATTTGCAATGGAGCTAGTCCATCACACCCCCCAGAAGTCCCGTTCTCTCGGATTGTGTATCCCCCACTTCCCTTGGACTGAGAGTCTGTAAGTGGCCCGTTTAAAAAAAAAAAAAATTGTATATATATATATACGGACTAATATATCAGCACGGCCATACAGACCTCCTTTCATGTCAGATTTTTTTTTCCTGTAATAGTATATTTATAGGCCCCTGTGGAGTAATGGTATGGTGGCCACGAAGGGACAGCCTCCGTAATGAGAGGAGGAAATTGTTTCAGCCCCTTGACGGGCGCTCCCTTGTAAAATATCTTGCTGTTTTATTTATTTATTTATTTTCTTCAAAGAGGGAGGACTGAATGAGGTTTGCAAGGAGAAATCTCTAAGTATTTGACCGTTTTAATTACGGATCAGGCGAACATGGCTGTCAACTGTCTCTCGGGGCATCACAAGAGGTCCATCAGTATCCCTTAAAGGACAAAAAAGGAAAAGTCCAACCAAACATGCTAAGCAGGAACAAAGGTTCACACAAGCCGTGTTTAGCTGTGTTTGCTTCAGGCTAACTAGCCCCTGTGGAAACTGCTCTCCTCAGCGGTGTTAGCGCTAGGCTAATCTAGCCCTTTAAATGGACAGTGGGCCTGTTTTGGCCTCTGACCTGCAGGCTCGATAAGGATGATGGGATCGTGGCCGTCTTTACCTCTGTCTGTCCGTAGGGACAGGACACATAGGAAACCTGTCCCTCACCTTCCATTTAAGTCCATTAGAGAGAGAGAGAGCGAGAGCGAGAGAGCGAGAGAGAGAGAGAGAGAGAGAGAGAGAGAGAGAGAGAGCGAGAGCGAGAGAGAGAGAGAGAGAGATTCTGCCCAAACTTGACCTAGTTCAGCCTGCTTGGGATGGTTCCTCATTTGGATTGATCCGCTATGTCTTCCCTGAGCAGCTGGGCTGTTACTGTAACTGTATTCCTGAAGTTAGTCACTGCAAAGTGATGTGGCGCAAATTAGATTCACACTGACTACTCTGAGTGTGAAACTGGACACGACAGCGGGATTATATGCCACACCAGAGGGCCTGCTAATGGTTTATCGTGTCCAGGTGATGGGAAGTTCTTAAACGTGAGGAAAGACAGCTTGGCAGATGCTGGGGGGGTCTACTTATCCCAGCTTGGCCATAAACATTTTTACGGCAAAGTTCTGATTGGAAGGAATGATCGCGCATAAGGTGCTGGCTGAAAATGGAATATCTGAAATAAAATTTAATTAAATTTAAAAAATCAAATAACGTCTTTGTTCCATTACATTTTAATCTAAAATCAGCTTCGGGTTTGTGCCGGTGCATTTGAGGCTTCAGCATAAATGGCTTATGTAAGTCATAGCTCTGAACTGAAGCTTCTTCTGTGTTCGTGTTTGAATTTCTACAGATGTGAAGGGATATCTCCCTTTCTCCTGGGTCTCTCCCTCTTTCTCCTGGGTGGTTTTCCTTCTGCCCCTAATGTCCGAGAACATCCTGGGTGGATTTTGGGAGTTTTGGGAATCAGGACAATCCTGGCTTGCTCTGGTTTCTCTTCGTTTTCTCCTCATTTCTGGATCTTTGTTTCTCTGTCTGTGCTCTTTGTTTCTCTCTTTGCTCAATGTTCTGTGTGTTTGTTCCAGCCTCTCTGGAGCCTCTGTTCATTTGCATGTTTATAGAGAGATGTACAGTACTGAGGGATAGAACAAAAGGATTCTCTCTCTCTCTCTCTCTCTCTCTCTCTCTCTCTCCTTCTCCCATCACCCGGAGACATGTTTCACCATCTCGCCTTGTGATTGCTGTTTTGTTTATCTACTCTCAATCAGAGCCACAGATAGCAACAGTGGAGAGGCTTCACACACACATACACACACACACACACGCGCAAACACACACGCGCGCACACACACGCACACAAACACACACACACATACACAAACACACACACACAGCCCCTATTTGTCTCGCCACGTCTCTCATGGTGTGAAAGGAAATATTTATTTCATTCATTGCTTTGCGCTTCTCATTTAAATACCCCTCCGAAGCTGAAGCTGCAGGGTCCAGTGCCTCTGGAGGGGTTTCACGGGCCCCAGTGCACTAGCAGGGGCCACAGCAGGAACCACAATCATGGTTCCGTGTTGCACAGTTGGTGCAGCTGCCTCGGACGCTCGGCCCTCTGCAGATAACATTTCTTCAAAAATGTTAAAAAGGACGTGGTTTTCAGCGCCTGCCCTAATTGCCCCCATCAACCCCCCGGCCCCAGCAGGCAGAAGCCGAGACTCAGTGACCTCTCTACCTCCTGCACTCCTTCTCTCTCTCTCCCACTTTCCCTCGCTCCTTAGAGCTCTCTCTCACTCTTTTCTCCTCTGCTCACGAGCGAGCTTCCCGTGTCTGGATCGCCCTCTCACAACACACACTCATTCTCAGGCTTCATTAAAGTGGGAATTCTTCGTTCTCTTCTGCCCTAAGAAGTGGCCTTTGATTTTTAGACTTCACACACACACTATCAAAGAACTTGGTTAGGAAACCGATGAACACTATTGCCTCAGACTTTGCGTCTTGATGAACGAAGCACTACCACCTTTAATTAGCTGCCGTTAAGCACCATGAGGTGATGCTCTTTAGGAGCTAAAAACACAAACTCCCACAGTTCTGTCCTCCTTCCCATGATCCTCTCATCACATGGCGTGTCCTTGCAGAGTGGCGTCAGTGCAGAGGGGTCCGGATCATTCTTCAGGACGAGGACATGACCACAAAGATCGAGAGCGACTGGAAGAGACTCAATATGCTGTCTCATTATCAGGTAACGGCCCACCTAACACACACCCACCTCTACATCTCTTCTGACGATACACACAGCCCTGTCGTAATTAGAACAGCTAGGCAGGCCATGTTAACCAGGCTACTCTAATATACACTTTTATAAACTTGTATGCTAAGCACGCTTTCTGATGTGTCATGGATTACAGGAATTAATATGCCAAAGTAATAACTTCAGTGGAGAAGGTTCTAGTTGAGGAAACCACTGCAGACAGAGCACAGGTTGTGTACACACGTAGGATTTACCTAGCGCACCGGAGAGCGTTGTAGATGCATCAATCATAATCAGGCCTGCCAAACACAGATTATTCACACCGAGTTTACTCAACATGCGTGAAAACGCTGCAGACGCAGGAACTGCACGGAGGTGGGCGTAGCCAGATGTGGGTGTGGCCTGTTTCAAGCATGTGCACAGACCAGACGAATGGGCATGATCGCACGACATGATGACAGTTCCATCTTGAGCTGTCCATCTTTGTGACAGTAGCAGTAAATCACACGTGACATCATCTTGAGCTGTCCATCTTTGTGACACTAGCAGTAAATCACACGTGACATCATCTTGAGCTGTCCATCTTTGTGACAGTAGCAGTAAATCACACGTGACGTCATCTTGAGCTGTCCATCTTTGTAACACTAGCAGTAAATCACACGTGAAGTCATCTTGAGCTGTCCATCTTTGTGACAGTAGCAGTAAATCACACGTGACGTCATCTTGAGCTGTCCATCTTTGTGACAGTAGCAGTAAATCACACGTGCAACATCTTGAGCTGTCCATCTTTGTGACAGTAGCAGTAAATCACACGTGACGTCATCTTGAGCTGTCCATCTTTGTGACAGTAGCAGTAAATCACACGTGCAACATCTTGAGCTGTCCATCTTTGTGACAGTAGCAGTAAATCACACGTGTCGCATCTTTTCCTTTCCCATTCGTTTCTCATTTGTTCCACATTCATGTTCTAGGTGCATGTTCTACATATGTGCACAAGCAACGTGTGTATTTGCTAAACGCGATTATTGGTACTACACGTGTGCAGGTCTCAGTTTATGTATGTTATTTATCTATAGCATACCACCGTTCTCTCTAACTTTCTATATCTTTCTCTTTGTCTCTCTGTCTCTACAAACACACACAAACACACTCACACACACTCACATATATATATATGTGTGTATGTGAGCGTGTGTGAGTGTGTGTGTGTATGTCTGTGTGTGCTTGAGGATATATATATATATATATATATATATATATATATATATCCTCAAGCACATTTGATGTTCCTTGAAGAATATTAAAAGTTTCTGTTGATGGCTGTTTCTGACTTGCTGTTGAACACCCATCATCACACCCATCATGTAATAGAGAAAGAACCAAATTGTTCATGCTTATGAAATTCTAATTCAACAAGAATGAAACATGTGTGCGTGTGTGTGCGTGTGCATGTACGTGCGTGCGTGTGTGTGTGTGTATGTATCTGTGTGTGTGTATATTTATATATGTGTGTGTGTGTATTTATATGAGTGTGTGTATTGATATGTGTGTGTATTTATGAGTGTGTGTGTATTTGTGTGTGTGTGTATTTATGTGCGTGTGTGTGTGTGTATTTGAGTGTGTGTGTATTTATATATATGTGTGTGTGTATTTATGAGCGTGTGTGTGTGTATTTGAGTGTGTGTGTATTTATGTGTGTGTGTATTTATATGAGTGTGTGTGTATATGTGTGTGTATTTATATATGTGTGTGTATTTATGTATGTGTATTTGAGTGTGTGTGTAATTGAGTGTGTATTTATATGTGTGTGTGTGTGTGTGTATTTGAGTGTGTGTATTTATATATATATGTGTGTATTTATGCGTGTGTGTGTGTGTATGTGTGTATTTATGAGTGTGTGTGTATTTATATGTGTGTATTTGTGTGTGTGTGTGTGTGTGTGTGTATTTGTGTGTGTGTGTGTATTTATGAGTGTGTGTATTTGTGTGTGTGTGTATTTATGAGTGTGTGTATTTGTGTGTGTGTGTATTTGAGTGTGTGTATTTGAGTGTGTGTGTGTATTTGAGTGTGTGTGTATTTATGTGTATGTGTGTGTTTGTGTGTATTTATTTATGTGTGTGTGTGTGTATTTATGAGTGTGTGTGTATTTATGTGTTTGTGTGTGTGTGTATTTATATATGTGTGTATATTTATGAGTGTGTGTATTTATATATTTGTGTGTATTTATGCATGTGTGTGTATTTATATGTGTGTGTATTTGAGTATGTTTGTGTATTTGAGTGTGTGTGTGTGTATTTATGTGTGTGTGTGTGTGTGTGTGTGTGTGTGTGTGTGTAATGGGGGTAGACGTAGACAGTGCCTGGTGTGGACTTCATCTCTTTGATGGTGTAATTGCTCCATGTAAGACTGCAGGAAAAGTAAAAGAAAGGAAGGGGTCACCAGACCAGTTGTACCTTCAAAGAATTTGGATAAAGATTTGAGGATTCAAAAATGAGGGTTCAGTGAGTGAATCTCAAAAGTGACACTGAAACTGAAAAGATTTACTTTTGATTTATTTAAAACTCCATGATGTTTTGATTCTGCCATCCCTTACCAACCAGTAGGGGACTCATGATTTATATCCACTTTCAGCTCATGACCCTGTAATAGACTGAACAGGCCAATCACTTCCAGGTCATTTAGATGAACAGACTTTGATTGACAGGGCCTCCAAATAGTGGACAGGACAAGGAGAGCAGGTCATGAGAGTAACCATGACAACAACCGGACCAAGAGGCTGATAGTGTCTGTCACCTGCCTGTCTCACACACACACACACACACACACACACACACACGCTCACACAAACTGTTCATATCACTGTCACCGCCCGTTGTTTGCTTGTCTGTGTGGAGAGGACCAGAGACAAGCCTCTGCTTCATTATGGTGTAAATAATTTCCAGGGTAAGCGTACGCTTGGAGAGAGAGAGAGAGAGAGAGAGAGACACACACATGGGGGGGTGGGGGGTCCACATTGCGCTCAAATTAAATGTCACACGGGCAGCGCTTGGGTCCTTGGCTGTGTGGGCGGAGGGTGGGAGAATGCATTAAGAGGCGATTGGAATCGGAGATGAGATAATGAAGACAGAAGTTAATTCACTCTTGGGGAGTGGGAGAAAAACACTCTCTGTCTCCTGAAGCCTGGAGACCAGCTCTCAGGTCGTATCACGCTTACAGCATCTGTCCTGGTGAATAGCCGTGGAGTTGAGACGTTTGTCTTTTTTGCATTCATTCATTTTTTCTTTCTTTCTTTTATCAATTCATTCAGTCATTCAATCAGTCAGTCATTCATTCAGTCAGTCATTTATTCAGTCAGTGATTCAGTCAGTCAGGTATTAATTTAGTCAGTCATTCATTCAGTCTGTCAATCAGTCAGTCATTCATTCATTCAGTTATTCATTCATTCATTCAATCTGTCATTCTTTCATTCATTCAGTCAGTCTGACTCTATGTGGACATCTGCCTGTTTCTACAAACCCTCTGCAGTCCTGGCCCTCCTGGACGATCAGGTTTTCATCCACGTCTCTCCTCTCTGGTCACATGTGCGCCTCCCCATCGGAGTTTCTGACATTCCATCTTTTGATTTCCTGTTGGGAAGCTCATCACTGTGTCACACAAGCTTCTTGCCACCATTCCCTCTCACCAAGCAGACAGAATGTTATCGGCATCAGAGGATCTATTAAAGCGCGAATTCACTCACACTGACAGTAGGAGGGATGATTAGGAAAACATTCAAATGTATCCCAACGATAGCTTAAGTGAGCCATGAACTTCATGGCTGTAGATTCACTGTTACCAAGGGAAGGAACACTCTCTCGCTTCCTCTCTCTCTCTCTCTCTCTCTCTCTCTCTCTCGCTCTGTGGTCTGATCTGCTGCCATGTTCTTCTCGATCTAACCACTCAGGTCCTCTGAGGTTCTGCCTGTCATGGTGAGCAGGTGTAGGTTTGGCTAGACGGACTGATGGACAGCACACAACCTGTTAACTGTGCATTCAGCTGCGAACCTGGGTTGCCAGATTGTGAGAAAGAAGGTCCTTGTCAGGGAGGAGGCCCCCTTCACTTGTGTTGACTGAATCTCTTTGACCAGTGCATTGCCTCACTGGTCCCAGTTTAAGAGGCATTAATGAACTGGGAACAGTTCATTCTCCGAGGCGCCATTATACGTGGGGAAAAAAAAGTTGAAAAGTAGCAGGGAAAATAAGTGAAATGCAGGATCTGATCACATCCATCATTCCGTTGCCATCAGAAACCCTTTAACATTAATCATGTAACGTTATTATTTTAGAGTAATCACTTTAAGTAGCACATGCTTTATTGCGGTTCTGGTGATGATAACCGTTGTGGTGAACTTGTCTTCTGCTCCTTTGCGGATAATTGTCTTGCGTTTGTGTCTGTGTTTCTATAGGTGCCTGATAACACCGTTGTGGCACTCGTACCGAAGCAGGTCACTGCTTACAACTCGGTGAACAACTCCACTGTCTCCAGGACGTCCGCCGGAAAATACGGTATGCCTTGTGTGCCTTGTGTGCTTGTGTGTGGGGGCGGGGGTGCTGAATTATAAAAAGGAGGCCAATTTCATGGAAAAGCTAGAGTAGACTATGACTGAAATGATGAGTGTTTCCTTCAAGGCCCTAAAAGGACCCTTACATGAAGGGTAGGGTCACGCTCAGCTCAAAGACGGAAACAAGGCAGGCGGAGGGGGAGCCAGAGCGGGGGTCTCTTTGCACTTGACTTCCCCTCCGAGACGGTCCCATCACCCAGCGCGCTGTTGGATCTGATAAAGGAGAAGATCAAAGCCAGCACGCGGCCAGAGCACTCGCCGCACACTTCAAATAGCGCATTAACGGTGTCTCATCTCCGTAGGCACCCAGCACAGCTGCAAATTAGCCTTAAATGACGGGGAGAGAGAGAGGCGGCGTGTGACACGCGGCAGAGGGCTTTGGCCAAGGAAGGGGCCGGGGGCACATGCCACACGGTATTAGTCTCTTTTCAGAATTGATTTCAAACAAAAAGGAGCTTTTTCGGGAGCAGGAGCAGGAGAGGTGCTTTGAACCGGCGGCACGAAAGGTGGGAACTGAGAAGAAAAAAGAAAGTGTGAGCAGGCTCGTTACGAATCCCCACCCTCAAGGAATCTACAGCCTGCCGTGTGATTGGCTGAGAGGCATTCAGGAAGGGCTCAGTGTGGATCACTTCTCTCCATGGCACGTGGCGGGGTTCGTAGCGTGTCAGGGAGCGCGGTGGGGACCCCGTCCATGGCTTCGAACCTTCAGTCTCAGTCAGGGACGCGCTGGCTGGAAACAGCTGTTGATGCATCGGTAGAACACGGGCATTCTGTCGGTCGAGTCAAGCTTGACATCCGCTTAGAGAAGTTTTGTTTGTTTCACTTCAGTCCATGGGTTGTATGTTTCACGGTTTAGTGGGACTGGAAGAAACTGTCAGATTTGTGTATGTGGTTGGGTCTGTGCAACTGATGCAGAACAGACAGAAAAACCCTAAAAAGGACAAAGATAAAGCAGACAGCAGCGATACAGACAAACCTGTCCACATGATCCCAGCCAAAGCTGACGTAGTAAAGAAATGTGTATGTACTTGTCCCTTCATCGTTGTCTCTCTGGAGCTGTCTGTTTCTCTCTTTCTCCCCAATCTCTCTCATCCTTTTTCTTTTTTCCGTTTTCTGTCTCTCTCTCTCTCTCTCTCTCTCTCTGTCTTTCTCTGCTTGTCTGGTAGGGTTTTTTTCTCTCTCTCTCAGCAGAATTGTCTTCTCTCCAGAGAAATTGATTTCTGTTGCATCTGCCACGGTGAAAACACCCTGTGTGTGTGTGTGCGTCTGCTTGTATTAGTGTGTTTCTGTGTATGCACGTGTGTGTGTGTGTGTGTGTGTGTGTGTGTGTGTGTGTGTGTGTGTGTGTGTGTGTGTGTGTGTGTGTGTGTGTGTGTGTGCGCGCATATCACATGCATGTGTATGTGTGTTTTTGTCGTTCTAGATCAGCTGATCAATTCCTTTCACCCTCTGTAAACATTCCTTGAGCTCGATGCATTTTAAATGTCACGGCCGCCTCGTGCGTTGGCGGCACCATAAAAATTTCACCTCCGCCAAAACTCGTTCGATCTCCCGTCGGCCACGACGACTTCAGCAGAAGGGATGAAAAATTAAGCATCTGTACACCCTGAAACATTCACATCCAATTTCAGATCGACAAGAGCCCGAGCGCCTAGCATGGCTAGCGACCGATTCGAGTGGGCGTGGCGTGTCTGTGCTCGAGTGCCGCCCCTCTGATGTGTCAGGGGCCTCCTGTGTCTGTGTCTTCCTGCCTCGTGCAGAAAACATGATCAAGTACACGGGCAGCCCGGACAGCCTGCGCTCCCGAACGCCCATGATCACGCCCGACCTGGAGACCGGCGTCAAGGTCTGGCACCTGGTGAAGAATCACGAGCACGGTGACCAGAAGGAAGGCGACCGCGGCAGCAAGATGGTGTCTGAGATCTACCTGACCAGGCTGCTGGCCACCAAGGTGAGTCCCCCCACCCCCCGTCTCCCCTGGAGACCAGACGCCTCATTTGCAAACACTCTCGCTCAGTGGCTCAGCAGCGCTGAGCCTTTGAGTGATCATAATTAATCAACATCCTGCATGGTAACACTCTAACATGGAGAGCGTTGTGCGTTGGTCAGCCTCTGCTGCAGGTACTGGGCCTGAGACATAGATTTGGGTGTTTCTAAATCTGGCTGGGCAGTGGGTAAAAGTAATCCATGCGTAAAATGAGAGATGTTCTAAGCTCTTTTTACAGTGGTGTGACCCTTCTAATATCTGTTAATTTTCAAGTTTCTTAATCCCTGCTGCTAAACGTAAATTAGAGAGCCACTCCTAATTGTAATTTGCTGGCGTCGACCATGTGACCTTTCTCAGGGGCCTGAATGCCTGGAGGAGAGTTGCTGGGGATGTCATTTGTGATTACAACACATTTCCACCCTGCTGGTTTGATGATTGTTGGGGCTTTGAGTTGCTATCTTGATGGGAAGCTTCAGGAGCCTTTAAAATTATTTATTTATTTGTTTGTTTGTTTATTTTTAATATTTCACAGTTAATCGTAGCAGAGAATCAAAGGTATCGGGCAGAAATAGCTTCTGGCAACAACAAAGTTCTATGTGAGTGTGTGCCTGTGTGTGCATGCGTGTGTTTGTGTGAGTGTGTGCCTATGTGTGCGCGCGTGTGTTTGTGTGAGTGTGTGCCTGTGTGTGCGCGCGTGTGTTTGTGTGAGTGTGTGCCTGTGTGTTTGTGTGAGTGAGTGCCTGTGTGTGCGTGCGTGTGTTTGTGTGAGTGTGTGCCTGTGTGTGCGTGCGTGTGTTTGTGTGAGTGTGTGCCTGTGTGTGCGCGCGTGTGTTTGTGTGAGTGTGTGCCTGTGTGCGCGCACGTGTGTTTGTGTGAGTGTGTGCCTGTGTGTGCGTGCGTGTGTTTGTGTGAGTGTGTGCCTGTGTGTGCGTTTGTGTGAGTGTGTGCCTGTGTGTGCGCGCGTGTTTGTGTGAGTGTGTGCCTGTGTGCGCGCGTGTGTTTGTGTGAGTGTGTGCCTGTGTGTGCGTGCGTGTGTTTGCGTGAGTGTGTGCCTGTGTGTGCGCGCGTGTGTTTGTGTGAGTGTGTGCCTGTGTGTGCGTGCGTGTGTTTGTGTGAGTGTGTGCCTGTGTGTGCGCGCGTGTGTTTGTGTGAGTGTGTGCCTGTGTGTGCGTGCGTGTGTTTGTGTGAGTGTGTGCCTGTGTGTGCGCGCGTGTGTTTGTGTGAGTGTGTGCCTGTGTGTGCGTGCGTGTGTTTGTGTGAGTGAGTGTGTGCTTGCGTGCATGCCTGCGTATGTGTGTGTGTGTGTTCTCACACATGTGGATGGCTCTGTCTACCATTATACTGCGCAGTGTGTGCTCTGATGCCAGTAACACGAGCTCATGTGATGCCGCACAAACTGACCAGAGCTCCCCACTCCCTGCCCTGCGCGTGAGCCGTGGGCTGCTTTAGACGGATGGCTTTTGTTTAATAACTGTTCTGGGAGCAGCTCTCAGTAAAACTGATTGGTATGACAGAGGTGTAATTGACTGTTTCCCTCTCAGCCTCCCAGTAAATTACTTTCCAGGCCTGCTTGCTTGTCTTATATTGACTCTATCAGAGTCTGTCTATTAGAAGAACTACAGAATAAAGAGGCTGCTATTTCTTTCTCTGTCCTTTTTAGTCACTACCTGTTTAATCCTCAATCCCTACTCGTTAATCCCTAATCTGTAGCGGGCTGTCTTGTCTTTTTTTTTTTTTTTACTTTTTTATGCAGTGTAACATCCTAATTTTATCCCCAAACACCCTTGTCTCAATGACCAATCAAATAATGTTGCTTCTTGCTTGCTCCAGTCTGACAGGGTTTTTTGGGTTTTTTTTTAGCATCACTAAAATGCCCGTAAATGGCCACTTTGGTTCCCCCAGGTGGGTAATGACAATGTCAGCTATCACGCAGGACGACGCCTGTCAGAATACTTGCTGGCATCCTCGCCTCCAAGCCTCCTGCCGCTGTCGCCGCGGTGACATGGGGTCCAAGCAGAAAATATGTATTTTCTTCTTCATAGGGTAAAGATAAGCTGTCAGGAATGTGGGACGCTGCAGAATTACTGCTGTGATTGTCAGCTGATGTTTTCCTCCTCTCTCTCTCTCTCTCTCTCTCTTTGCTTACTCCCGGCTGCCGCTCAAACAAAACTAGATTTTATTTCCTGCACTTGTGCGCACCTGCTCTAGTGCCGAGGCTGCTGGCTCCTGCAGCTACACTTACGCTTTCTGATTTTCTCCTTCACTCTTTTTTTTCTCTCTCTCTCTCTCTCTCTCTCTCTCTCTCTCTCTATCTCTCTCTCTCTCTCTGTCTCTGTCATGTCCTGTCAGTTCATCTAAGCAGATCAGATTCATCTTAAAGTTGACAGCATTAAACCAGACCAGATCACTGACGCAGTGCGAGCTTGTCTGAAGCTGCAGGAATCATCTTATGCAAATGTCCCATTAGGTCCCAGATGCTATCAAAAGTGAAGCGCTAAATAATCTTTTCCCCATCAGAGGTGATGGTTTGGGGTCCCTGGGCCGACACGTCTACACGAGCAGCTGACGCACATGCACATTTGGGATGTATTCTCTCACATCTGTACTGAAGTTAAAGCAGGTACTTTAAGTGAAACCATGCTGCTTTGGCCTGACATGGTGGACAACTGTGGGCGAAGTCGAAGGGAGTGGTGAAGGAATCAGCGAGTTAATCAGAAGTGGGTTCGTCTCACGCTCTGTCTCCTCTCCTCTTTTGCAGGGCACGCTGCAGAAGTTTGTAGACGACCTGTTTGAGACCATCTTCAGCACGGCGCACAGAGGAAGTGCTCTCCCTCTCGCCATCAAGTACATGTTCGACTTCCTGGACGAGCAAGCAGACAAGCACGGCATCCACGACCCGCACGTGCGACACACGTGGAAAAGCAACTGGTGAGAGGCACCGTGCGCTCGCACACACGTCACGCGCAAACGCTCACATGCCTCGTCGCGTTAGCCGCCGTGTGAGAGGTACGTGACATCATAGGAATCACAGCTCTCTTGACATCACGTGACATCTGGTGCAGAAGCTGATGTCTCCATGGTGACGAGTGCAAGACAAGTCAATAACACCTGGCTTCAAATTAATTTCACCCTATCAATTTAGAGTCCTGTCTGTTAGTGGGGAGGTGTGAGAGGAGGAAATGGAGACAGACAGACAGACAGAGAAAGTGGAATGGATGGAAGGATGAAAAAGAAAGCTCAATATAAGAGTAGTAATTCTTCATTAACCTTTGCCCCATGTCAGTGCCCCATCATGCATCACTCAGTGCTGCCTCAAAGAACTATGGGGGCTGTAGTAGGTTTAAAATCGATGTGTGCACTGGAGGAAGAGCGAGTCTATTTAGTCAGCTTTATGGGACTCATTTTTCCCTGCTTCCCCTTCTAGAATCTTCTTAGGCATGCTGTGAGCTTCTTAAGTGATTCTACAGAGAAGAGAGGGTTGCACAGAACAGACATTCATGTCAAAGAAAAGCGTTAAACAGGCATGTTTCATCCTGCCCGCATCGCGCACGTGCCAGCCTATGGCTTCAGCCAACTTTTTTTTTGGGGGGGGGGGGGGGGGGTGGAGTTAGCTGATGGCTCTCAGATGTAGTGCACGAAATAAAAACAACAACAACTTCAGCGTGAGAGACGCTGCTGTCTTCCACTCCATTAAAGGAGCCATTCAGCCTGAGAGCGTTCACATGACTGCCAGAGGATGACAAGTCAGGGGCAGATACCGTCTTTTCGTTTGCCTTAAGCTGCACTTTTATCTGTTATTAATAATGGGTATGTTTTTGTTTTTTGTGTTTAAGAGCTATAAGCATTGACTCACAGCACACAAAGTTTCAGCTGTCCATCAGGTTCGACACAGTTGGGGTTCTAGAATCCTCCTCCGTTTTCTCCAGCTTCTGTCAGTTCTAGAATCCTCCACGGTGTTCTCTGGCTTCTGTCGGTTCTAGAATCCTCCTCCAGATTCTGTCGGGTTTTTTTTCTTTCTACTTTTGTTTGTAGTGTCCAAGCAAGCAGCCGGCATCTGTTCATTCTCTGAACCTCTAGCACAGTACTGTGTAGTCTTTAGCTGTATTTCAGTGAACAATTCCTGTTTCCTATAGAGCCATTACAAAGAACCCAAGATTAAAAATATTTATGAAGGATAAAACAGAAGTCTTATTAATTTGGTTTTCTGCTCCCTCGAGGTGATGTGTGTAGGAGAGCTATGATAGATATGACTGATATCCAGTAGTGTAGAGCACTATTGTTATGCTTAATATCTTTTTGATTACATCCTCCTGAGATGGTCCAGACTTTTGTTTTTTGCATTTTGTCAGCTTGCTGTTTTTAACTACTAGTGCATGATAACTATGGAAACCCATCAGTGCATTTGAACAGGAAGTACTTTATGTACAAATAAAAATGGCTTATTAATGTATAACAATTAACCTCACAATGTCAATGTATGAGGACCCATGGTTTCACAAGGTTGAAGTCCCTGTTAGGTTAGTGTTAGGTTAGTGCTTGGTTACTGTTCGTTACTGTTAGGTTAGTGCTTGGTTATTGTTAGGTTAGTGATAGGTTAGTGTTGGGTTTTTGCTATGTTACTGTTAGGCTAGTGTTAGGTTAATGTTAGGGTAGTACTAGGTTAGGGCTAGGTTAGGTTAGTTCTAGGTTACTGTTAGGGTAGTACTAGGGTAGTGCTAGTTTAGTGCTAGGTTAGGTTAGTGCTAGGTTACTGTTAGCGTAGTACTAGGGTAGTGCTCGGTTAGGTTAGTGCTAGGGTAGTGTTAGGTTAGTGCTAGGGTAGTGTTAGGTTAGTGTTGGGTTAGTGTTAGGGTAGTGTTAGGGTAGTCCTAGGTTAGGTTAGTGTTAGGGTAGTGCTAGGTTGGGTTAGTGTTAGGTTAGTGTTGGGTTAGTGCTAGGTGAGGGTAGTGTTAGGGTAAGGTTAGTGTTAGGGTAGTGTTAGGTTAGCGCTAGGTGAGGTTAGTGTTAGGTTAGTGTTAGGGTAGTGCTAGGTTAGGTTAGCGCTAGGTGAGGTTAGTGTTAGGGTAGGTTAGTGTTAGGGTAGTGTTAGGGTAGGTTAGTGTTAGGGTTGTGTTAGGTTAGCGCTAGGTGAGGTTAGTGTTAGGGTAGGTTAGTGTTAGTGTTAGGGTAGTGTTAGGTTAGCGCTAGGTGAGGTTAGTGTTAGGTTAGTGTTAGGGTAGGTTAGTGTTATGTTAGGGTAGTGTTAGGTTAGTGCTAGGTGAGGTTAGTGTTAGGGTAGTGTTAGGTTAGCGCTAGGTGAGGTTAGTGTTAGGTTAGTGTTAGGGTAGTGCTAGGTTAGGTTAGCACTAGGTGAGGTTAGTGTTAGGGTAGGTTAGTGTTAGGGTAGTGTTAGGGTAGGTTAGTGTTAGTGTTGGGGTTGTGTTAGGTTAGCGCTAGGTGAGGTTAGTGTTAGGGTAGGTTAGTGTTAGGGTAGTGTTAGTGTTAGGGTAGTGTTAGGTTAGCGCTAGGTGAGGTTAGTGTTAGGTTAGTGTTAGGGTAGGTTAGTGTTATGTTAGGGTAGTGTTAGGTTAGTGCTAGGTGAGGTTAGTGTTAGGGTAGGTTAGTGTTAGTGTTAGGGTAGTGTTAGTGTTAGGTTAACGCTAGGTGGGGTTAGTGTTGGGTTAGTGTTAGGGTAGGTTAGTGCTAGGTGAGGTTAGTGTTAGGTTAGTGTTAGGGTAGGTTAGTGTTAGTGTTAGGGTAGTGTTGGGTTAGCGCTAGGTGAGGTTAGTGTTAGGGTAGTGTTAGTGTTAGGGTAGTGTTAGGTTAGCGCTAGGTGAGGTTAGTGTTAGGTTAGTGTTAGTGTTAGGGTAGTGTTAGGTTAGCGTTAGGTGAGGTTAGTGTTAGGTTAGTGTTAGTGTTAGGGTAGTGTTAGGTTAGCGCTAGGTGAGGGTAGTGTTAGGGTAGTGTTAGGTTAGTGTTAGGTTAGTGCTAGGTGAGGTTAGTGTTAGGGTAGTGTTAGTGTAGTGTTAGGTTAGCGCTAAGTGAGGTTAGTGTTAGGTTAGTGTTAGGGTAGTGTTAGGTTAGCGCTAGGTGAGGTTAGTGTTAGGGTAGTGTTAGGGTAGGTTAGTGTTAGTGTTAGGGTAGTGTTGGGTTAGCGCTAGGTGAGGTTAGTGTTAGGGTAGTGTTAGTGTTAGGTTAGCGCTAGGTGAGGTTAGTGTTAGGTTAGTGTTAGTGTTAGGGTAGTGTTAGGTTAGCGTTAGGTGAGGTTAGTGTTAGGTTAGTGGTAGTGTTAGGTTAGCGCTAGGTGAGGGTAGTGTTAGGGTAGTGTTAGGTTAGTGTTAGGTTAGTGCTAGGTGAGGTTAGTGTTAGGGTAGTGTTAGTGTAGTGTTAGGTTAGCGCTAAGTGAGGTTAGTGTTAGGTTAGTGTTAGTGTTAGGGTAGTGTTAGGTTAGCGCTAGGTGAGGTTAGTGTTAGGGTAGTGTTAGGTTAGCGCTAGGTGAGGTTAGTGTTAGGGTAGTGTTAGGTTAGCGCTAGGTGAGGTTAGTGTTAGGGTAGTGTTAGGTTAGCACTAGGTGAGGTTAGTGTTAGGGTAGTGTTAGGTTAGCGCTAGGTGAGGGTAGTGTTAGGTTAGTGTTAGGTTAGTGCTAGGTGAGGTTAGTGTTAGGGTAGTGTTAGGTTAGCGCTAGGTGAGGTTAGTGTTAGGGTAGTGTTAGTGTTAGTGTAGTGTTAGGTTAGCGCTAAGTGAGGTTAGTGTTAGGTTAGTGTTAGGGTAGTGTTAGGTTAGCGCTAGGTGAGGTTAGTGTTAGGGTAGTGTTAGGTTAGCGCTAGGTGAGGTTAGTGTTAGGGTAGTGTTAGGTTAGCACTAGGTGAGGTTAGTGTTAGGGTAGTGTTAGTGTTAGGGTAGTGTTAGGTTAGCGCTAGGTGAGGTTAGTGTTAGGGTAGTGTTAGGTTAGCACTAGGTGAGGTTAGTGTTAGGGTAGTGTTAGGTTAGCACTAGGTGAGGTTAGTGTTAGGTTAGTTTTAGGGTAGTGTTAGGTTAGTGTTAGGTTAGCGTGTTCCTTTTCCTTCCTAAATGCTTTAGTTTTGATGACTCCTTTCCCTGCCCTTTCTCCTCTTGCTTTCTCTCTCTCCTCCTCTGTCCCTCTCCCTTCTCATTCTCTTTTATCTCTCCCTCTCTCAGTGACCACCTCTAAGCTGTTCTTCCTTCCTTTTATCCCTCGTTTTTCTGCCTTTCTTTTTTTCCTTTTTTTGTTTGTTCTCTTTCTGTCTATGATAAAAACAGATCTGACTAGAAAATTAATGAGCACACTGCAAACAGTGAGAATGCAACACCACACACACACACACACTCTCACACACACACACACACACACATGCGCGCACACACACACGCTCATACACACACGCGCTCACACACACACAGGCACACACACGCACACACACACACGCTCACACACACACACGCTCACACACACGCGCTCACACACACGCTCACACACACACACGCGCGCTCACACACACACGCGTGCGCGCACACTTGCTCACACACGCATGTGCACACACGAGCACACACACACCTACCTGGAACATTTTCATTCACTTTAGTCCAAACAGTCAAGGGATTAAAGCATGTGTGTATATTTGTATTGTTTAAGAAAGGCACAAAAGTGCAGGCAGACACAAACAAGCCAATATGAGTCACGTCAGTAGAGCACACACACATACCGTGTTTATATGAAAGATATAATCTACTTATTTTTTAAGGCCTGATGTTGATTTGTTGTTTATGTATGTATAGTTAAAAACAAGATGGTTTTATGGTGAATGAGAACACATTGGTACAGGATCTTCAGTTTTCAATATTTACAGTGGTGATCATAGTTCCTATAGTTCATAGTTCTAAGCTCCCACACACATTAGAAACACCTGCCAGTACCTGTACTTACTGACTGTAAAATAGCGCGCTCTCTCTCTCTCTCTCTCTCTCTCGCTCTCTCTCTCTGTGTCTCTCTCTCTCTCTCTCTGTCTCTCTCTCTCTCTCTCTCTGTCTCTCTCTCTCTCTGTCTCTCTCTCTCTCTGTCACTCTCTCTCTCCCTCTCACTCGCTCTCTCTCTCTCTCGCTCTCTCTCTCTCTCTCTCTCTCCATTTCCTTTATTATTAGCTGCATTTATCTTACAGATGCATTTTATGAGTGCAATTACAACTATTTCCTTTACCGCCATTATAAAAAAGATTAAAATTGTTTAATTATCTAGAAAATTTACTTCAGAGCAAATAATACAAAGTGTAGCCCCTTTGCTAACATACACAGATTTCCAGCCCCTTTGACCTAGTCATCACCGGTCCGTTTCTGACCACAGGACCCCTGCTGTCCCGTTTCTCAACACAGCATTAATACTTGGGGTCATGGTCGTGGGTGTTGAAGTGAACTTCCCATCAGACACAGCAGGGCTGCTAGTCCACCACCAAAAACACACTCACCCAACGGTGATCTGACTCATGATCTGATGGATATCGGACTCGACTGTGCATGGCAGTAGATAAGCTATGCACTTTAAATGTTATTCTCAATAAAGTCTTGTTGTGTGTTTTGATTTGATATGGTTTTGTTGGTTGGCTGGTTGGTTGGTTTGATTGGTTGGTTGGTTAGTTGGTTGGTTGCCTAGCAACATATAAAAAGGTCTGTTTACACTATTGCTTTGGGCCTGTAGAAAGAAACATACCACTGAGACACTGTATACTTTCTTGCTGTTACACAATTACATAAAGCTGCTTTGTTAATATAAAACTATTTTTCAGCAGATATTAAAACAAAATAAGCAAAGCCATCAAGTCCAGTCAGAACAAAATAACAGACATCCATGATAATGACATCTATTATAACAGACTACATCATATTATTCATAACAATGAAGCTGACAGAATTATAGAAGTACATACAAATATATAGAGAGTTGTTTAGTGGATAACACTAAAGTCATAAAAATAAATGATAGTTACATCAGTCAGAATTCACAACAGCAGTGTACATGCTCGGGGGAAAAGAAATAAAACATAAGTAAGTAAAACTGTCACTGCTAAATACTTATGATGGTAGTATTGCTAAATACTTATGATGGTAGTACTGCTAAATACTTATGATGGTAGTACTGCTAAATACTTATGATGGTAGCATTGCTAAATACTTATGATGGTAGTATTGCTAAATACTTATGATGGTAGTACTGCTAAATACTTATGATAGTAGTATTGCTAAATACTTATGATGGTAGTACTACTAAATACTTATGATGGTAGTACTGCTAAATACGTATGATGGTAGTGTTTTCCTGGCCAGCAATAGTTGGACAGCAGGAGCAGAGCCTCACAAATCTCATGGCAATCTGTGTGGAAAAACAGTAGAGATTTCTAACTTAATCTGTGTGCCCGCGGGGATTGGTAGATGAACAGAATGAATGGCCTGAATCCAAACAAATTGCCTACCTGCAAGAACTCGAGAGGCTGATTTATTGCCGAGTAGCTTGGACTTTCTCATTTTAGGCTTGCAAGAAACTGAATTTGCCTTGATCCTGTGGCAGAAGCGTTCGATGCAGACTTATAAACGGCTGCTTGCTTATGGCTAAACTCCACCTTTCGATGGGCCCAGTCTGATTAAATGACCACTGAATGTGGTCTTTGTGACTCCCTGAACATGATAAGATATCGGTGATGCTTGTTAACTGATATTTCGACTTTTATCAATGATAAAAGATGTTGAGGGTTTGGTGTGAGTAGAACTTCAGGTCTTGATCTTATTGGGGCCATATAAACAGTCTGACTAGTCACTGCCGCACACGCTACCACACTGTCATGCTCTTGCTAGGAGAAGCTTTTCTTGCTTAAACAGCTGACTACTGACTACTGAACTACTGACTACTGATAGCTGAATACTTTGCTAGGAGACTTGTTCCTCACAGCAGCACAGTCCACCTGACACTGTTCTCTACGTAAACAAGCAACACACTTTGAAAGGGTTATAATTATAATAATAGAGACATCTTTAGCCAGAGGTGTCTAAGAAGGTTTTTGGTTTACACATGGCAAGAGAGTCACATGACAGTCAGCTAGCCGTGTCCTGATGGTACATCCAGCAACAGAGTCAATGAATCTTATTGCTTTCAAGTCTCAAGTTTCAAGTGTTCAAGAATTAAAATTCTCCTATTAATAAATGTAAAAACAAACTGATATATACACACACACACGCATATATGCATACATACATATATATATATCACATGATGTGTTCTGCATGAGCCTTTGTCTGTGTTCCCTCTACTTCTAAGTCTTGGTAAAGTTAATTTCATAAGTAACTCTCTTCAGAAATCCAGAAAGCATTCATAAAAACTTAATGTCAGGAGTGTAATGTCAGATACTGACATCTATGCTGATTAGTCATTCCAGTAAAATAACAGATTTCCAGCAGATTTAATTCAGTGCTCATTTCCAGGAAAGCCTGCATGTATGAGACGTATAAATCACAGCATCTCTGAAGTCTAGCCTAAAGTGTATGTAGTGACACCTATATATCCCATATTGACTATCCCATATTGGTTATCCTATATTTGTTATCCCATATTGACTATCCCATACTGACTATCCCATATTTACTATCCCATATTGGTTATCCCATATTGATTATCCCATATTTTCTATCCCATATTGGTTATACCATATTGGATATCCCATATTGGTTATTGTTGCTGGTTTGCCAGAGGAAGTCTTGGTTCCTCTCAAGGTTTCTTCCTCATGCTATTAAGGGGGTTTTTCTTGCCACTGTCGCCCTTGGCTTGCTCACTTGGGGCTTGGACTTGGGTAGTGATTTTTGGTATCCAGGCTATTTCAAGTACAGATGCATGTTTGTTTTGAACTACTAAACATAACTTCTATTAGTTAGTTGATCTTAACTTCTTAATTGTTGGTAATAAAGTGGCGTACTAACAGTTTTGTGGAGTCTCTGTAAAACAACTTCTCAAAGTGATTCTTTATTTACAGCCTACCTCTGCGATTCTGGGTGAACGTGATCAAGAACCCCCAGTTTGTGTTCGACATCCATAAGAGCAGCATCACGGACGCGTGTCTCTCCGTGGTGGCCCAGACCTTCATGGACTCTTGCTCCACGTCCGAGCACCGCCTGGGCAAAGACTCGCCCTCTAACAAGCTGCTCTATGCCAAGGACATTCCCAGCTACAAGAGCTGGGTGGAGAGGTGAGAGAGAGTGTGTGTGTGTGTGTGTGTGTGTGTGTGTGTGTGTGTGTGTAAGACTGGTTGTTTCCTTCACAGGAGTAATAATGTCATCCCTCATCATGCTAATAGCACTAGTACAGTCACCGAATTCTCCTAATTTAAGTGCTTTAATTACCGTAAATGACTTCGTATCACAGCATGAGCTTGCCCAGAAATGAAAGCGTCCGAGACAGAGAACTGCAGCGTCTACTAAAGCGGAATGAGGGAGTGTGGCTGACATGCAAGGCAGTTGCAGGGAGGGACAAAATTCTGAGATAAATGATTGGTGAATTTCCAAGCCAAATGAAAAACTGTGAAAATGGATGGTGTGGCGTTGGCCTGAACAGACCCGGCGCACGCCAGCGCGGCAGAGCTAGACCCCAGCCGAGAATGCCGCGCTGCGCGGCAATCTGCTCGAATGAGACGTCTGGTGTGTTTGTTTGGTGAGGGCAGTGTTTAATAAAAGCTGTGGGTGGGTGCAAGTCAGGGGTGGGGGTTTCCGGTGGGGGTGGCATGTGGGGGGAGGAGTTTCAGTATCTGAAACTGGAGGGAGGGCCATATCCGAGTGGTGTGCATGATCTCATCACACGCTGGCTCCTCTCATGGTTTCTGTGCTTCCCAAAGGAAGCGTCAAACGGGGGCTGTTAAAGTGCTTTTTAAATTATTTATGCATGTCTTTATTTATTTATATTTGTAGCCACGACGTACGAGGCCCCCCACAGGATAGCAACTGGGAATAAATATGCAAACATTAATTTTTTAAAGTGTTTTTAACTGAAATCAATACCATTCTTCAGAGATATTTTATAGGAAGGCTTGTAGCTGTAATTCTGCTAGCGGCAGATTAATGACTCTCTGGATTACCCGCTGTAAAGAGGTTGTCTCTTTCACACCACCCAAACTGCTCTCGCCTGCAGCACGAATCAAACGAGCGCTGCTTCGACCAATATGGACGATAGAAACAAACAGCTCACTGTTACTCTGCACAAGCATGTTTAGGCTGAGAATTTGATATCCTTAGAGAGGGCCAGACAAGAACATACCAGCGTTCTGACGGGCGGCGACTATGGCAGATGGTTTTGGTAAGTTGAGAGGGCATGTTGCAGTTAGCGTGTCATGTGTTTCGGATCATGTGTATGCTTGCTGCTTGGAATCTCAGCTTTGGTAAAATAAAAAAATCATAACTTAGTTCCCAGCGTTCCTGCGTTCTGCAAAGGCAGGAACGGCGTGTATTAGGATACAAGTAGACCGCAGCCAGCCTTAACCAGGACGGAGTGGAGAATGCGTAGCACGCTTCGGTGTTCTTGTGTCTTCACAAGTGCCCAGGGTGCATTTGCACTGGGCAAGTGTTTGAGAAGCGTGCACGGCGTGTGAGATGCACTAGCATGAGGTGTTTGATGGCCCCTCTGTCTGCGGCAGGATGAAACGTGAGGCATGTTTCATCTTTAGCCTGTGGTGCAGTGTGACTCTGGAGCGCTAGTCTCC
Organism: Electrophorus electricus; assembly: GCF_041902795.1. NCBI lineage: Eukaryota > Metazoa > Chordata > Actinopteri > Gymnotiformes > Gymnotidae > Electrophorus > Electrophorus electricus. The sequence continues at coordinate 8,654,126 of NC_137507.1, forward strand.
TGTGCTGTCTCTCTCTTTCTCTCGTTTGTCTCTCCCTCTTTCTCTCATCTGCCCCTCGTCTGTCACTCTCATCTTTCGCTCTCTCTGTCTCTCAGTCTCTTTCTCTCTCTTTCTCTCTCTCTCTCTCTCTCTCTGTCTCATGCTGAACTTGGCTGCTAATGGCCGCACAGCTGCACACACCTGATGCTAAAGGTGGTCACACATATCATGCATTCCTAGGCGCATGCACACACACACACACGGACACGCGCACACACACACACACAAAAGTTGTGTCCATACATTGGCTCAGTGCAGGAATTAAATATGTAAATGACCTGCCTTAATTAAAGACTTGACAGTGACACTGCAGCTGCTGCTGACAGTGAATGATTGCTTTGAGCCTCCTGCAGACAGAAGGCTGTGTGTGTGTGTGTGTGTGTGTGTGTGTGTGTGTGTGTCTGTGTGCGCGTGTCTGTGTGCGCGTGTGTGTGTGCATGCGTGCGTGTGCACTCGTGTGTGTGTGTGTGTGTGTGCGTGTGTGTGTGTGCGTGTGTGTGTGCGTGTGTGTGTGCATGCGTGCGTGTGCACTCGTGTGTGTGTGTGTGTGTGTGTGTGTGTGTGTGTGTGTGCGCGCTCGTGCGTGTGTGTGTGTGTGTGTGTGTGTGTGTGTGTGTGTGTGCGCGCTCGTGTGTGTGCGTGTGTGTGTGTGCGCTCGTATGTGTGTGTTAGGGTAGACCTGGCATCCTGTATGTTTTGCTGATGCCTCTAAAACCACGTTTGAAGGGCATCGGCTCATTACCAGTCCCTGTCACTCACTGGCAGTGAAAGTGAATGTAAGCTTGACTCTTGGGGTCATGACAGCTGTCAGTCAGAGGGAGTGTGTCTGCTCTGACCCTAAAGCACAAACAAAGAATCTTACCTTTAATTCATTAATAACCTCAATACCCAAGAGTTACCTCTCTGTGTCTGCAGTGATCTAATCATTTAATCTCTGTGTGTGTGCCTGTGCTTGCATTCTCACAGGTACTACTCAGACATCAGTAAGATGCCCGCCATCAGTGACCAGGACATGAATGCCTACCTGGCTGAGCAGTCACGCATGCACATGAGCGAGTTCAACGCCATGAGCTCCCTCAGCGAAATCTATTCTTACGTGAGCAAGTACACAGAGGAGGTGAGTGCAGCCCACACTATGTCACCTCCACTCCTCTGCACCATGGACACGGGTCGCTATGTTATTAGTGCTAATACTATTCGCACTATATAATTAATATTAATATTGTTTAAGGCATCCACTTTTGCACAGTAATATGCCCACAAGGCAAATGTCCATGACTGGCAAATTCAAATGGTTTGAAAGGTAGGTACTGGCATGCTGACGCACTCATTTGGAACCCGATCAGTTGGTCTCGCTCCTCCTGACTCCAGCCTGTTTGCAGGAAGCCTTATACTGAACACACCACAAAGTCTCCCGAGATCAACTACTTTCATTAGTTTGCATTTTTGCATCCGGCTGGATTTAAAGGGGTCCTGTAGGGTTTAGTCGAGCACTGGGGTTTTTGCTGTGGGGTGACACAGGCGATCCTCACATAATACGTCGTATATAGTTTTGATTTTGAGATCCAAACCATATTCTATTTAATATTCTATTTATTTATAGCTATTTAAAGATAATTAGCCTGATGAGAGGTGACACTAGCCATGCCACTAGCACCTAGGAGCCTGCACTGTGCTAACAGAGAGGAAGTTGTCATGTGACTGCTTAACCTGAACTCACTCTCTCTCTCTCTCTCTCTCTCTCTCTTTCTCTCTCGCTCTCTCTCTCTCTCGGGCAGATTGTGAGTGCGCTGGAGCAAGACGACAGCGCCAGGAAACAGAGACTGGCTTTAAAGCTGGAACAGGTGGTCGCCTTCATGAGCCTGGAGAGCTGAGGACCGCGTTTCCCAGAGCGCACTGGGACACCCGTCAGAAACCGAGCCGTGCCTGAGCGAATACCCGTCCATCAATCTCACCTCTTTCGTTTTGCAAAAAAAAAAAAAAGAAGAAAAAAAAACCCCACACAACTTCCTGCATCTTCCCAAGCACCATTCAGGAGTCCACAGCGCATTAGCTCTGCTTCCTAGAAGAGTAGAGAACAGCCTTGGGGCTGCAGACTACACTTACCCATGATGCAACAGGGGAAGAGGGAGGGCAACCATTCATTCTGCTGTCTAAAGGGGTGGTTGCCTGCGTACTCTGCCTCACTGGTGCCCTCTATGCTTCCCCTGGTGAATTTAAAAAAAGTTTAAAATATAAATAAATAACTGTTACATTTATGTTGCCTTCAGATTATAGCTGTTAAGCAAAGTGTTTCAAACCACAATGTTGGGTGTCAATTTGTTCAGATTTTTATGCCTAGGGTAGTGTATGACACTACCGTAGTGTCCAGTTAATTGTAGTACCAAAACACGGATAATTTGCTGTTGGTACTGCATGTGTAGGAGAAATGCAGACCAAATGGGTCGTGTCAAAAAACTTGAAACCCAAAAGAGTTTACAGGACAGAGTTTCCTACCGTCCACGTAACAGCCGTCGCATGGGGATTGCCTGTGATCTGCCATCGCCTGGAGAGAAGGGATGTGTGTTTAAACCGCTGTGGTTCCCGTGACAACGGGGGGTAGAGTGATTCCTCTCTCTACTGAGAGCCCAACTGACTGTGAAACTTTGAGCGTAGCTTTTCTGCCACTGTCCAGATGTGCAGAGCTTCTCCCTGTTCCTGAGAGGTCTCTCGCACTGGTCTGGCGTTAGCACATTACGAAAGTGAACCTCTCTGATCATGTATTCTTCGTAAGCACACACATGCACGCAAAACACGCTCACACATGCATGCGCGCACACACACACACGCACACACACGCGCACACAGACACACACACAGACACACACAACAATCACACACACACACACACACACACACACACACACAGACACAGACACACACACACACACAATCACACACACAGCGTGCAGAGACTCACTTCTCCTCGCAGGCCTGACCAGCTCTGAGGGGGTTTTTGTGGATCATTCTCTTAACTTATAAATAGCACACAATCTGCAGCTGCCTCAGAGCCCTGGGGGGGGTGAAGAGACAGAATATACCGTTAGAGATAACAGCAGACGTTCTGGACGGCTGGAAAGGTACAGATGAAATCGGTCGGCAGAAAACCAAAGGAGATTGATTTAAAAAAACGAAAGAAAGAAAGAAAGAAAAAACAAGAAGAACTAGCAGTCACAGAGGCGATTGAAAAGAACCAAACCACTCCTGCTTCCGCGCTCAGAAGACTCAAACTGACAAATGAGAAGACCCCCTTTTTTATTTAACGTCCTGGAGGAACACAGATCATGTGACCTCAGCTCCGCCTCCTCCAGACTGAGGGCACACGACCTGGAGTGTTTTCCTTGGCCCACAGACGAGACGAGCGGGACCTTGAGCAGCGGAACCTGGTCCTGCTCTTCTGCGCAGTCCTGGGGTGGCCGTCTCCCAAATCTGCCCGTTTTTCCCACGTACTTGTCACGGCTGCGGTTGTCACCCGGAAAAAAGTCCCCGAGCCTCGGTCACAGTCGTGCCCGACGCTCGGAAATGTTGGACGTGACCACTGACGGAGGGACAGAGACCCTCAAGCCACCCTGCTGCCCTTTGACCTTTGACCTTTCTTTTGCCTTGACGGAGTGCTCCATGTGGTGATTTTGAATGTGTGGAGGCCAGCTGTGGTCCACCTCGGGTACTTTATTGGGTTTTTAAAACGCATGTACTTCGATTTAAACTTCATTAATGAGAAAAGCAAAAAAAAAAAAGGAAAACTGAGAAAAACAAGCCTTGCTAAATGATGATGTGGATGTGTTCTTTTCTTTCTTTTGCTTGGGAGAACGAGACAGAAAATGGATTGTCATCTTAAGCTAAGCTGCAGTTTCTGTTAAGGTGGAACCTTTATCCCGCTCACCTGCTCAATGGTCATTCTCATGTTTTGTGGACGTGTTAAATGCTAATAAAATGAAAGTGATACCTTAAGCAAATATCGTATATACCCTTGCATGTTGACCTATTTGGATGTTATGAAACGGAACTGCCTTGCAATCAAAGCTATTTATATAATACTACTAGGAATTTCTAAATATTAAAAAAAGTTCTTCTTTTAGACTGTCACAGATAGATGTAACATCAGCATCCAGCTTTCACACAAATGTCGCAGTCCCTCAGGTAGAGTATCTTTCGATGAGTTGTCAATCTACAGTTGACCGCTAAGCCATTCATGTTCATGTTGGACAGCTGCACAATGCCTGTTACTATAGCAGTACTATGTCATGATGAACGGCAAATCCAGAGATGCTAGTCTCCAAAACGCATCTCAAAAGTGTGATGTTGGTGGGGGGGGGGGGGGTGTTTTTGTTTGTTTGTTTATCTCATCCATTGATTTTGTGATGAGGACTGTTCTACTGCCTTTTAATTTGCTTCTGCTTTTGTTCGTCTGTGGTTTATGGTTATAAGAAAGCATCACATGAGTGTAAATATGTTGAAATGTCATCTTAAAACTGTCTAGAGGTAGTGTGATCGGAGTTTTCATTTGGTGTCTCCTCCTTCTGCTCATGTTTTTCCCAGTCATGTCGTCACGTGTGTGGCCGTTTTCACTCTCTGAATGTTGCTCTGCAACACGTGTGGTGTCATGAGCTAAATCACCGCCTTGTCAGACTGTTCCAGATTTTTGGCATTCTGACTTCAAAATGAACCGTCATCCATTTCTAACAAATTGGCCTAAGACAGTCCAGCCCTTTTTTTCAAATTTAACATTAAAAAACCATAAATGTTGTGAAAATTGTGAACCTCGTTTATATGATGCAGTAATTGACTGAGTTCTGACTTCAAGAGATTCTACAGCACACCTTAATGTTTAGAATCAACTGTCAATCACAGTATATGATTGAAAAAAATCGGTAGTAAAAAAGTCTTTGTTAGTATTAGAAGGTGTTTGTTAAGAAAGTGACTGTCCCACATTCTCTTCACGACTCTGCCTGTGTGCCCTTCTTTGTGCCCATCTTCCATGTCCTGTGTGGTTCGACGGATCTTGACTCTCGGTTCGTAAAAGACCTGGTAAAGCTTCCACCTTTAACATTTTTGTAAGATCTATAAAAATGTCCTTCTAGCTCAGTGTTATAGCAGGAGTTTCCGAGCCCCGTTAGAAAAGACTTTTCCTATTTCCAGATCTGAAGAGAGAGATGAATTATCCTGGGAGAGAGAGACAGGGGAAGGGCGAGCTTCTCCAACTTTGTTATAATTGTATACCTGTGTATGTAAATATAATGCATTCCTATTTTGCAGTCAAGGACAAAATACTATTTGTAATATAGAATAAACTTTATTATGAAAAAAAAGTCACTTTCTGTGAGGAGTCCTTTTTTTCGCTGTAGGTGTGCCCAACAATTCATAAATGCTTGTAAGACAAGATAAAGTTGTACAGAAGAGAAAGTGCATATAGTGAAGAAATGATTCTTTCATTCTGACTTTAGCCCCTCCAATCTTGGGGGGTGTATGAAATAGTGTCGTCAGCTCATAACAGAGTGACATGGCAGTCACTCTGTTATGGCCGATAAAAACTCTGCTCCAACCCCCAGACCGAACATAGGATAGCAGAAATGACGGCCAAAAATGATTACATTTTGCTGATTTATTTATTTATTTTGTTTATCAGAAGTTGTAAACTTCAGGAGTATTCACAGATCGAAAATACATCCCGGCTTCCTGTCTAGTTGTGATTTGATATTATTATAGATTTCTACAAATGTGCAAATATTTGTCAGACAATAAATATCTAGTTTTTCCATGATGAAATGGATAAGACAGAATATATTGTCTATGGGGTTTCACTTGACAGGTGAAATTCTTCAGTTTTCAGATGAAGTCTTCTGGGGTGGAGGAGCATTAGCTCAGCACAGTCACTTATACATCCCAATGATCCACCCCTGTCCAATTAAACACAGACCGACCCCTCTACAATGATACACAGATCCACCCCAGTCCAATTACAGACACAGACCCATCCCTGTCCAGTGATACAGATTTACCCCTGTCCAATGACACACACAGACCCACCCCTGTCCAATTAAACACAGACCCACCCCTGTCCAATTAAACACTGACTCAGCCCTGTCCAATTAAACACTGACTCAGCCCTGTCCAATTAAATGCAGATCCCGCCCTGTCCAATTAAACACAGACCCACCCCTGTCCAATTACAAACACAGACCCATCCCTGTCCAATGATACAGATTTACCCCTGTCCAATGACACACACAGACCCACTCCTGTCCAATTAAACACTGACTCAGCCCTGTCCAATTAAACACTGACTCAGCCCTGTCCAATTAAACACAGATCCCGCCCTGTCCAATTAAATGCAGACCCACCCCTATCCAATTAAACACAGACTCACCCCTGCTGATTAAACACAGACCCACCCCTGTCCAATTACAAACACAGACCCACCGCTGTCCAATTACAGACACAGACCAACCACTGTCCAATTACAGAAACACACCCACCCCTATCCAATGACACACTCAGACCCACCCCTGTCCAATTAAACACATACCCACCACCATCTAATGACACACAGATCCACCACTGTCCAATGACACACACAGACCCACCCCTGTCCAATTAAACACAAAACAGCCACTGTCCAATTACACATTGGCTCACCCCTGTCAAATTACACTCAGACGTCTGATTATGCACCTGCAACCAATCAGTAGCACAGCAAGGAAGAGAGAGAGAGAGAGAAACCCAGTGTATATATAGACTAAAACAGAAACACCATGCATGTAAAAAGATGTAACAAGAGTTCACATTCGATTAACCACATAGGAATTCCAGGTCTTTCTGCACCAGCTTCTCCACTTTCAGGCAACCAACAGACCAGGAACAGCAGTAGGAGAGAGGGCTGCTTCTCTGGTTCCTGGCCAGCTGGCTTTGGTTGCAACATCATTAATCCATGCAGGAGAGCTAATGATCAGATACTGATGTCTCTCCCAAATGAAGGACTGAGGTGGTGTTAGTACCAATGAAGGAGGTCACCGCAAAATCACATTCAACATTCAAATTCAAATCGCATTCAAATTCAAATGTATTTGTATAAGGCTTTTATAACACGTGTCACAAAGCAGCTTTACAGAACTCTATCCAGAGAATGCGGCTCCAGGCCCCAAATGAGCAGATGAAAGCGACAGTGGCAAAGAACCCCCTGAGAGGAAGAAGCCTTGAGAGGAAACAAGATTCAGAAGGCCAAGCCATGCTCCTCTGGCTCACACCAAAGTGCAAACAAATAATACGATATGAATAATGTTGATTTCGCTTTTACATTTAACCAGCTAGAAAGCCTGTGACTAGCTTATAAGCACTGAAAAATGACCGAGAAATATTTGGCGGAGGTATTCGCATTATTTAGTGACAACCAATTAGTAGTTCAGAGTCCACACAGTAAACAACAAAACCCTATAGTCTAGTGGGAATACCAACGACGGTGGTGAGGGACTCTTCACTACAGTCGACATGGCACCCAGGAACGGCTTTTAGTCTCTTCGTGAGAGTAGGTGGAACATGCAGTCAGACCCAGCTGGAGGGTCTATGGGGCTCAGGCTATTCAAAGCATTAGGGGTCAGATTCCCAGCCTCAGATTAGACCTATGTCTAGACTAAAAGGAGTTTCCAGTGGTGATTCACCATTAGCACATCAGTCTAGTCCTTGACAAGGTTTAACCCACAGTTCAGGAAACTGGATCTAGATGTTTTAGCATGATCTGGTACACTGTTGATAAGCAATAATACTAGGATGAGGCTAACAGTAGCACAGAGCCTGGCAGACCATAGAACAACCACAGCGGAGGATGATGGAAAATGAGAAAATGATTAGGAATGATGAAGAACACCATCCAGGAAGTAGGTACGAGCAGTTCACAGAGTGCCATGGAGAGATCAGAATGACCTCAATGTGTCTGGCACACTTATTGCTGGCGAGCCAGCAGAAGAAAAGGGCCGCTCACAGCTTCCAACAAAGCAGAGGAAGGAAAGGTCTCCGAGTTCCAGGACGAAGCGTCCCTCTGCTGGAACGATGGAATGAGGTGAGTCGGCAGACAAATGGGAGCCATTCGTGTTCCAGACCACTTCACCTCATCTGTGCGCACGCCTGCATGGCAGCCAGGCGGGCCAGCTCGGGGGCTTAGAGTTGGGGGTGTTAGTATTTATTTTATTTTATTTTTAACATCGTGACTGCTAGCAGGATGGATTTTGGTGCAGAGCCGTCATGGATGGTAATATCCAGCCACGTTGCAGACCTCCATGGAATGGTGGCTTCTCCTTAGGTCTGCTTAATAGCCCAAACCATCCTACTAATACTACTGTTCACATTACTTGGGCCTTAAACGCATTCTCGACATACTACGCCAGACAGCCAGCCTGGACCACGCCTAGCAAGCATTTCACCCACTAAAGAGATGCCTGGGAATGGCTGCTTCACACACTCACAGTGACCCAAGCTTCTACTGAATTCTGTTGGTTTTAGGATTTGCATCAACGTGATAAAATGCATGTTACTTTGTCCAGTTACTTATGGTACCCTGAAAGGGTGGGTATATAAAAACAAGAACTGTGATTCATATATATTCATTCATCTAACATAGCTGTAAAATTTCTACATGGTTGACAGTGTCAACAGGGTGAGGCTATAAGCATAATCAAGCATAAGAACATTTTTGAAGAAACAATTTTAGAATCAGTGTGAAATAGTGTTTTTTTTTTCTGAAACTATGAACTACGGTTTTGAAAGATGTTAGTTAGGTTACTGTGAACATTAGTTTAACTGCGTATAACTAGAGTTCTAATCTACATAGACGTGCACAGAATAATTTACATCTTAATAATTAATAATGATAATTTACATATTAAGCAGCACTCAGCATTTGTCACCCTCTGGTGGATGAATTACGCATAACAGGGAAGAGCTTTGTCCTAATGTCCCGAACTCTTAACAACAGAAATGTCTGACCCGCAGGATATGTTGCAAATATCATGCCACAGAATGGTGATATTTTATGGAATGTTTAAAATGCAACATGTACAAATAAGTCTGTTCGGCTGTCATCTGTCCTCTGAATATATACTATGGGGCTTCTCAATGTTTTGTTTTTGTTTTTTGTTTTTTACAATGCTGCAACTACTGAAAATACTGCATTAAAATAATCAGCTAAAACATTTCTCAGAGATCCTCTTCAGTCTAAACAGTTGGCAAATGTTGTGCAATTTAACACATTTAGCTGAGAAAAATGGAGTCTCTAACATAAGGCTTCTTTGTGAAGGAAAATGATCTATATGTTTGAACTGTTCAAAGGCATGAAAAATATGAAGCCTGCAAGAGGATCTTGTAAATAAAAAATAAGAGTTGCTGCTTTCTTCACACAGCCAAAGATCTCTAACTCAATTTCACACACATTTCACAATAATGAGTGTGAACACTGGTACCCAGCGATAAAACAAAGTTCAGATATAGGCTGCAGGCTCCACTGGATGCAACCCCAGAACACTGATAAAATCAAATCTTAACTGCTGCTTAATTGCTTGGATGATGTTTGTTCTATTTTTATATGTAAAACAATATCTCATTTCACTATGAAGATTGGTAACAGATTACTAACACAGTAAACTTGAACTTAATGTCATCAAAGTTATTTGCATGATAATTTCCCATATAAATTATGTTGGAGTTAAAAAGATAAAAACACAGTCTCCTTGTTGTTGTTGTTGTGTGTGAGAGAGTAATTAATAGGGTTAGGGTTAGCGCTAACCCTTCTGAAGGAGTATTACGACCACTATTATCAGAAACATCACCTTAGTCTAGAAAAACAGTGAAGCGTATTGTTTTATTAACACCAAATTTATCTTAAGAAATGTAACTGCTGAATTGACATTAGTCTCATTTCTCAGGTCAGCTCGTACGGTGGCAGCCTAGGAAACTGAAATGTCATTTCAGATTTGTTCTGGAAGAGCCCTGACTGCTAAAACTTCACGAGGTCAGCGAAACCATTTGAAAATTTGCCCCCCCCCCCGTGTTAAGAAACCTGGCCCCCTCTCTCTCTGCTGTTCTGCTGGCAGGTTTGAAGCCTGAGGCTACAAGAAAATGACTTCGTACAATATGGATTTCTGTAAAGGAGCAGAAAATGTTCCACGTTCCATCTAATTAGTGGAATTGCAATCAAAAGTGTTTTATAGGTTAAATGTGCCGACACAAGCTTGCGAAAACCCTGCAGTGATACAACAATAGTACATCTGCCCCATGTCAACCTCTCGTGGTCATTTTGAAGTTGACATGGCAGGAGTTGAGATGGTAAAAAAATATCTGCCAAGCAGCTGCCAGTAGGACCTACGCATAAGAGCTTTTATTTGGATTCTCTTCCGCACTAATGAGGGAACACAGTATCCATGCTGTGTGCTGCTCCTCTCATACCAATTGCAACCACTGCTTTGCTTTCAAAAGCCTGAAGCACATGTGGTGTAGGTAGGAAGGAGGTGGCGGAGGTGGAGGTGGCCAGTCTGCTCGGCTGAAACAGCCCAAGGCAGATGGACGTCCTCCGGCCCGAGTCTACTGCAGCTCGGAGGAAAACTGCAATGGGAACAGGAGGGAAAGAATGAAATACAGGGTGATGTTATTCACAGTAGTTCCTGTCAAAGGTTTTGTATTAAGCAATTTGAGCAGATAGTGTTTACAAGGTCTAAAATATGCCCACAGTCTGGGATTTATTATTTTTTTTTCAAAGCAAGTGACTGCAAGGCCTTCACCATGATTCTGTGACCTTCAAACTGTTTCCAGGTCAGAGAGAGGGGCAAGGATGTCATATGTAAAACCATCATCATACCATCTGAGAGTTTTCATCAAGTAATTTTATCCTACAACTGCAGATTGCTTTTTTGACTATTATATTATTATAATATTTATGACCATGTATACTGCTATTATATATGTGAATCTAATTTTCAAATGGCTCGAAATGTTGAAAAAATTTATTATTTGTAGAAAACCAGTTACCTTTTCTGACTATTTACTGGGAGGTAAACAGGTTAGCTAACCAAACTGGTTTAGAAATAATGATCAAAGACAACTCATCTGAATTTTTGAGAATTAATATAAAGCTCAGGTAAAATTTGGCTTTTTTTCTCTCAAATGCTACTCTGGGTGATCTTGCGTGTCAGCCTGGCAGGTGGCTAACCTTGCTGAAGACAGGTGTAATGAACGTGCATGTGGAGATTGTGTTTAGCTGGCTACTTACCCATTACCTCTCAGTCTGAATCTCACATGATTGAGTGCAAGGAAGCTCAGAACACTCACATCTGATTATATACTGATGTAACTACAGTTCCAGGAGGGACCCGACCATTTTACATCTTTCTAGGAATGTGGAAGGTTACTGCAGACTAACTCCGACTCTTTATGCTCAACCCAACAATAATAAATTCATGAATATATACTGTCAGGTTTACCTGATATAAAATGGCTCTACCTGCAGTTATACAGACTAGTTTGTACATTCCAGTATGTCATTCTAATAAACATGATGTTAAACTAGCTATATTATTGATTTGGGGTTAGCCATAAAGTAAAGGGGAAATAAGTCATGTTTACCATCAAAAAGTAGCAAACTAATTGTGAAAGTGATTTTTCCTTTTTTTCTACAAAGTCCAGCTCACACGAGATATAGAACCAAATTGCTTTGTAGTCCTAAAATGAGCCATGTGACACTGTGACATCACAGCTTCTGGGTGTAGAAGTTCGAGCCATTTTATCCAACGTCATCACAGCAGTTCCTTCCCTCTTTCCTTCTCTCTCTTTTAAAAGATATAGCCTCTATTTTAGGAATATTACACTTTCCTCAGAATTCCAGGATGGAACTGCACTATATCCCTCTTCCTATATAAGGAACATCACTGAAGCAGCCTGCAGCCAGCCTTTGTAGCCTGTAGCTCTGAGAGAAGTAGTGAGAGATCGGGAGAGAGATATCCTCCAGACTGGCAAATATCTTATCTGCTCTTACCTAATTACTCCCTGTAATCTTCACAATTCTCCATCAACAATGGCTCACCTCCAGTATAGTTTAACTGTGTCATTCACCTGGGCTCTGTGCTTAAGGGGAAGCAATAGATTATGAGGGTGTTTTCTGAACAAAGGAAGCGTTCATAAGATTCACAATAAAGCATTCGATTGTGCAATGGTTTACATAGACACACAATGAATAATACATAAAACTGGACACAAAGCATATGTTTATAGTTGTGTTTAATTTAATTTAATTTAATTGATTTAATTTAATTTTAAACAAATGATTATATATTTGTTTGTTTGTTTATGATTTATTATTTTATTCGGTAAGATTTCACATAGTAGTGTAAGAGATAAGCATCTTATTCAAGCATCCTAGTGCATTTTCCCCTGGGATTAATAAAGTTATCTATCTATCTATCTATCTATCTATCTATCTATCTATCTATCTATCTATCTATCTATCTATCTATCTATCTATCTATCTATCTATCTTATAATTATGCTAATTATTTTGCGAGCAACTGTGTTTGTAGACTAAGGGCAAAAGCAGGGCTAATAACACGAAGGAATCAAAGTCATCCCAGTACCCCATCCTTGCTCGACGACTGACTTTTATTTTGGAAGACACGCAAAAGCCCTCCGGACTGCCTTTTGTCATCTTGGAAGTTTCCACCTTCCCATTTACAGACTGACATATAACCGTGAATGTCTGAGTCGAGCGGTCACCCGGGAAGAATGGGATGCGCGGTTGTTTCTTATGCGTTATTTGCACTTAAGACGAACTAGTTTTAATTTTTAAGTACCTTTCTTCGATGATTTAATCGCTATTGACAAACATGTCGGCCGCCGAGGGCGCTCACAGCCTGGACCAGCTGAGCAGATTTGAGAAGCTGTCAGGGAGTCCTCCGCTCAGAGTAGCAGGTCAGTGGGAACGCTCGTCGCCAAGATCACGGTTACCATAGTTACAGGTTAGCCAAGATGGTTAGCCAAGATGGTTAGCCAGCTGCCGGTTTCTCTCCCGTAAAGCTGAACCTTCCGCAGTGCATCGCTATGAACGAGGTGATGTTTAGCTACATGCTAAGGCTAGCCTGCGCTAGCTTGCTAGCGAGTGTCTATGCGGATGACTTGGTAAGTTAACATTCTTGCTAGCTGGCTAAGCGGCTGTGGCTGCTCGGTGTGAGGCGGTGTTGGGTGTTGTGAACGCTTCCTTGGGGAGATAAAGAGAAAGAAAGAAAAATATTTGGGTAGTTGACGGTTGATGGGATCCACAGGCTAGCTTGCTAACCTAGATAGCTAAGCTAGCTTCGCTAACCCATCTAACGCTAGTTAGCTGGCTAGATAGATTGTATCCTAGCCAGCCAGATTAGGTCAGACTTTTCTGCTGAGTTTATTGATGCAAATATTTCACTGTATTAGTGCAGTTTGCATTCATTTAAATTAATTCAACACTGCATTCGTAAATAAGCTAGCTTCTGTTTACATGAACACTTATTAACAGGTTAGCTAGCGTTGGTTTACTGACTAGCTATCACAACCACACTGTCTGTCTGTCTGTGTCTATGTCTAAGCGGGTAAACTTAACCTGTCTGTATAATTAAACGGGACAACTGGGCAGATGAGAGATCTGTCATATACTCCAGCCACTCCCCAACCGAATGTGTTGTGTTGAATTGTCTCATGTGAAAAAGGGAAGAACTGCAATGATGCAAGCGCGTTTTATCGATTCATATCTATCTATCTATCTATCTATCTATCTATCTATCTATCTATCTATCTATCTATCTATCTATCTATCATATGCAAACTTACACACGTGTGTATGTACACACAACACACACACACACACACACACACAAGATTCCCCACTCGTCCTCTGGGCAGTTTTTTTCCTTCAAGCTTGAGAGTCCTGCGTAGTATCTTAGCTGTTCCCAGGACTGCACTTTTCTGCACAGAGATCTTGGTTGTTGTTGTTCCTGGGATCTGTTGGAGCAATTCCCTCAGTTTGGGGGTTACAGCCCTTAGTGCTCTGACTACCACGGGAACCACAGTTCACCCTCCACATTCCTCTAGCTCTTCCTTCAACTCTTGGTATTTCTCAAGCTTTTCATGTTCCTTTTTTGTATTGTTGCTATTCATCAGGATATATTTTTATGTATATATGAGGCACTGAGAAATGGCCTTTTTAGTCATTCTGCTTTGCTTATTAATTTGTATACATACACAGCAGCGGTGGGTGGGTGGGGGGGGTAATATTACAGTACTTGAAGACATTTTCATGATGCATGATGTGTGCATTTAGTTTTTTTGAAGTTTGCTTAAGACAGATAAAATGAATGTCTTGCTATAGAAGTTCTATAGGAAAAATGATATTGTTCTTGTATGTGGTCTTGATGAATTTTGGCAGTTATGAGTTCCACACTGGTGTACATAGTTGGTAAGAATTCACTTAAAGGCAAGACAAATAGTGTTTGTTTGTGGTGGTGTGTGTGTGTGTAAGCAAAGAAGGTTAATCCCACCGTTGTGGCTGTTTGATTCACTAGAAGGAAATGACCAGCTTGTCTTGGAAACATGCCCTTTCCCAAATAGAACTGCAAATTCTATAGTTATGCTTTTCTTCCTACTGGTGATGGTATTTTCAAATCTCAAGAGCAATTTTGACATTTAAGGGCTAGGCTCTTATTGAATGTCTTGTATAAATACAGGGACATGTTATGGTTTGGGATAGCTACAACAATCACTACCTGCTTGGATTTGGAGACATAAAATTATCAGCACCTTAAAAAATAATTTTTGCTTAAGGTGAAATTTTTTTGTGATGCACATAGAATCAAGAACAATTGCAGAGAACCTTCTGGAAGTCTGTGACGTCTCAGCTGATGTGCATCATGCAACCTTAACTTATTTACCCTTTTATGAGAATTTTGCAGATAATGGCTCCTGCGTTTCTTTTGCGTTTAGCTACCTCCTTGTGTTATTTAAAAAATAAATAAATAAATCTTCTTCTTTTTTTTCTATTAATTTGTAAATTAATTTGACATTCATTTATTATATTTATGGTAGGTGTGCTGGTATTCACATTTTACAAATTCTGCATTATTTTTTAAACTGGTTTTTCAAGATGTGGTTAAAAAGGAATTGAACCAGTTTTATGTCTGTTGTTCTCTTGTTCTTCCTGCTGCTGAGAAAATGGAGGCATTTGTGTCCTGACCAGTCAGGCTCTGTAGCTCAAGTACATCTCCCACGACCTTAGTTTTATGTAAAGTTTATATGATGCCTACGTCACACCTTCATCTCCACTACTTCTTGTTTTTGTGTCCAGTATTGCTAATTCGGTTCAAATGGGAGTGTGGTCAGGTCTTTGACCATTCAGTTGGCTTTGATGACTCAGTCGTAAAGTGCAATTTTCCAGTAGTTTGATAAGCTGTTGTTTGTTAAATTATTTGAGTTCATGAGGTTTACTTTTCAGCACCAAGCAACTTAAGCTGTTTAAAATTTAAATGTTCAAATTGTGGTACTGATTTATGTGAGCATTGGGAAGCCAGATATTGAAAGTTAAGAATGATGGATGCTTCTGCACAAAAGCTTTGGTCAGTGTGTGCACCTGTTCAGTAAGAGTAATTATGTAAATATTCAGGTCTTACACAACTCTCCAAACTGACATGATTTTCTTTGTTAATGTCTTAAATGTATTGTACAGACTTGAACTATGTGCTGCACATATCATACTACACAAATCAGCTCAAACTCAAATTCCAAACAAAAGACTACAGTAGCATATTCTTGTGCAGTTAGCTCATAAAACAGTTCAGTTTAGCTAAACTACAAACAGTGCCAAAACCTCACTTGCTTTATATAAGATATTAGGGAACCATGAAAGAGACTGGTTGAAATGTAGACCTGTAGTAACAGTGCAATTTAAATATTTGGTAAACTGTTTCAAGCTTTCCTCTTTTAGCTTACTTACCCCTTTTCTGTGTTGAAATTGTTTTATCCTTATAATTCAATATTTGTCATCAGTTATTGATTTTTCTATGATAACGTACTCAGTTTGTCAGACAGTTGGCTTGAAGAGCCGGTACAGTGCAGTTGGTGATGGGGGGGGGGGTCATATTTCTGTATGAGTTTGCACATCTTGCAATTACCAATGCTTCAAAGGTCCCCAAATGAATGTGAGTGATTCCACAAATGCCAAGCGAGGTGTAAATGCAAATGGAGTGAAGCAGAAATATCAACGAGAATTTGGTTTGAGTAAAAAAAAAAAAAAAAGTATAAAAAGGTTTAATCAGAACAGCTACAAAGGAGTGAAGAGTGATTGGGTTACACATGGTGAATTTTTATGTGCAACATACTGACAACACCTTGCAAATTGGTCACTGATCTGCTTTATTAATATGCATTATGTTTTGGTTTGTTTTTGTTTGTTTGTTTGGTTTTTTTTAATTAACTCTGGTTTATCTAAATTTTTTTTGTTATTTACTACAGACAGCTTTTACTTGACAAGTGTCTAGTGTAAACAGATGGTGTTTACATGTAGTTTGTTGTGAGGTTTTGTGTGCGGTAGTTTGTGCATATTGCCCTCTTTAATAAGTCATAACTTATTATCTCATTAAGAAAGTGCTACCCGAGCCTAAAGCTGTGGCCACAGTTGAGGTATAATAGTTTATAGCGTGTGTGGGTGTGTGAAAATAGGAGTAATATCCACCCATTACATACCTTTTGGCCAACGTTTGGTGGAACAACATACTTCAGTGGTTTGTCGTATGTATGTGTGTATGTGTGTATGTGTGTATGTGTGTGTGCGTGCGCGTATGTATGTGAATATATATGTGAATATATATATATATATATATATATATATATATATATATATATATATATATATATATATGTATATATATGTATATGTATATGTATATATATGTATGTGTATATATATATATATATATGTATATGTATATATATGTATGTGTATATATATATATATATGTATATATATATATATATGTATGTATATATGTGTATATATATGTACATATATATATATATATGTGTATATATATGTATATATATGTATATGTATATATATATATATATATATATATATGTGTGTGTATGTATGTATGTATGTGTATGTGCGTGTGTGTATATATGTGTGTGTATGTGTGTGTGTGGCCACTGTCCTGCGTGTTTTTGTTTGTTTGTTTGTCTGATTGCGGTGAGTGTGCTGACAGGCTCTAAGAAGAAGGTTCGCTGGCTGCAGGCTCGACGAGTCCTAACCCAGCCTTGCCCCAGTCTACGGATTCCAAACAGGTTTTTAAGAGAAGGTGGGTAACGCACCAGCCCTTGACTGAACTAAAGTGACACGAAGTGAAACAAAGAGAGAGAGAACTGTTTTCTCTGTGTCAGGCAAACTCGAGTTGGTTCCAGTTCACCCCAAGCCCATCTATCTGAGATCCTCTCTTACCTGGGTTCTCAGAGGAGCTTTCACCACTGCAGAGCCAGACAAGCATCACTTAGACCTGTTCCTTGTTCCTGGAAATGTGCTTTTCTGTGTTGCATTACTTATTTTGTTTCTTTCTGTCTGTGTCTGTGTGAGAACATGTAAGTATTCACACGTCCGACCTATTTTACTGGTCCTTTTTTGTAACGTTCGTGTGTGTGTGTGTGTGTGTGTGTGTGTGTGTGTGTGTGTGTGTGTGTGAGTGAGTGTGGGTGTGGGTGTGTGTGTGTGTGTGTGTGTGTGTGTGTGTGTGTGTGTGTGTGTGTGTGTGTGTGTGTGTGTGTGTGTGTGTGTGTGTGTGTGTGTGTGTGTGTAGACAAAGTTGCAAGGCAGATATCGGGGTTGAATAATTTGCAAGGGTGTGGTTGCTTGTTCACGAGCCACGCTGGTGGAGTCAGATTTGCTTGTTATATGTGTTGCACGTGTGATCATACGTGTTTGTTGTGACACGGCATCATAGAAGCAGTCAGTTTCATGTTGAACTTGTCACCTTTTTGCAACTATGGCAACCATTGCTGACTGATGATGTGGGGGTGAGGTGAAGCCCTGAAGCGTTGGTTATCCAAACCCACACGATTAAAGTGGAATCATCCAAATTGACATTCGCAGACAACTACGCAAAGAATAACAACGCACTTTGCATTTTTCTCCACAGCGTTACTGTCGAGCTTACTGTTGTGCCTCCCTGTTAATCCTTTGCCTTGAGCAAATGACTTATTGACGCCTGTGTGACCTGCTTAATTGCCAATTTGTTACCGACGCCTGAAGGGAAGACGCCCTGCAGGAGGGCCAATCAGGAAACGTGCCCTGCGTTTGCTTCCTGTGCTCTCACCTCCGCGTCGATCTGTCTCCACAGGTCACCGATTACCCCCAGCCCGCAGCGGACACCGCTGCGTCGCCGACAACACTAATCTGTACGTGTTTGGAGGCTACAACCCGGACTACGATGAGTCGGGAGGCTCCGAGAACGAGGACTACCCACTCTTCAGAGAGTTGTGGAGGTACCACTTTGCCACAGGGACGTGGCAGCAGATCCGCACTGAAGGCTACATGCCCACCGAGCTGGCCTCCATGTCAGGTAACCCCACCGTACCTGCAAACCGGACATCCATCTTGACGCTTTGTAGGCTTCCGTAGTCTCTTGGATATCGATTTGATTGATTGATTGCTTTGGACCAGACCTTAAGTAAACAGTCCTGTCCTTCCTATGTCTCTCAGCTGTTTTGCATGGTAACAACCTGCTCGTGTTTGGTGGCACTGGAATCCCATTCGGGGAAAACAACGGCAACGATGTTCATGTCTGCAATGTTAAGTACAAGAGATGGTCATTACTCAACTGCAGGGGGAAGAAACCCAATCGAATATATGGACAGGTGAAACTACTTCAGAAAATGGTTTGGTCATAAAGTGTAGACCATAAATCTTTGGTCAGTGATGTAATTTTTGTTTTCACTCTTTACCCATACACATTGGATTTAAAATGATGCTGGCTATGGTCTTAAAGTGCTGAATGTTTGCTTTAATACACACACAAATTCCATGTATCGGGAAACACAGGAAGGGGTCCCTGCCAGTCAGTACACTTTAGGTGCCTATGAGGGCTTGTCTTTCCCGGCTGCATGAGATGTTTTGAGTTGCTTCGGATTGTGGAGGCGACAGAAATGCACTGCAGACCACACGGAGGCTGTGCCAGGGAAGCAGGCCACGCTAAAGCTGAATGATCCCAATAAATCAATCAGACACAGGCTGTGTTGAATTCAGCCGTCTGCTACGTTGTTAAGACGACAGAAGAAGATATCTCAAAGACCACAGTAGTGGATGACACAAAATGCTTTCAGACATGAAGACTAACTGTTGTACTGATCGAGAACAGTGTCAAGGGTAAGCTGCCTGAATGTGTTCATGACGGCCATGAAGCTGGCCTGCGACTATTGACCAGTGACATTAAAATCAGTGATGCTTTAAAATGCCAAAGGGGAGAGGGATCATCTGGCAAAAAGGTGGAGGCAACACCTGTGGAAAAGGGGGGGTTTGGAGAAGTCTTTTAAATGACATGCCATTTGTTTCCTTGGTCACATAAAAACCATTCAAATAAACTGCATTAAATCTCAGGCTTTATCATTTCGTTTGATTTTAAAGGTTCTCGTAAGAGCCTGATGATTTTCAGAAAGTGCCAGTATTGTTAGGAATTTTTACCATTTTTGAGATCGCTTAAGTTTTCTCAGTAAAATGCCAGAATGGTCCCAGCTTCTCAAAAGTTGAATTTCTTCCATTTTCTTGTGCCTTGGCCATAAATACTGTTGTGGTGCAGCGGTGACAGAACACGAGCTATAATTACGGAGTAACTTGGCAAAGAAAGCACCTTCCCAAGGAAGGAAATCACATATATTGATGAAAGGCTAACCAGGCTGGAACCTTTTATTTGTACATATGATTTTACGCAATTTTTTTCCTCTTATGAGGATTTCAATACAAGATAATGATGAAAGAATTTAATATTTGAAGATTTTTTTTTTCTTCTTTTCTTTTCAAAAGTAAGGGAAAACCCAGATCAGGAGAGGCTGGGGGGGAACATATCCAGTCAGTTACTGAAAGCAGATGGTAAAAATGACCCTTGTTTTGCAGTGCTAGCATGGAGGTTCCTCATCAAAAGATTAGTCTCAGTTCTTTTTGGCCTGGCTGTGTCAGTCCTGCCGTCTGAGTTCCATTAGGCATCTTATCTCGCTTACTGGAGACTGAGGGCAGTGTGACCCTCTCAGAACAGCAGGTCAGAACCGTGCCCAGCACGTGAGTGCCTTTAGGCCACACACTTCACCTACCTGTCACCAAATTCCTGTTTTTCTTTAATTGTTCAATTGTATTTATGGGTCCCTCAGTTCGGGCAGGTAGGTGGAAGGGCTGTAATTCCTGTATAGTTCACCCAATATAAACATAAAATCCAAATACAATTAAAGCTGACATTCTGCACTTTAACCATGGTATTGTTTTAATTTTATTTGTAACGTTCTGAGCCAAAGAGCAGAAATTGCCACTGTACTGTTGCAGGTCTGCTCTGCATGTGTCCAGCTCACAGCTTAAGTGCACGTAGTCTCTGTCCGTTATAGCGGTGTGCCGATATGAACAGAAGTTGCATTAACTCCCCGTTTCCTGTGCAGGCAATGGCCATCATAAACGGCTTCCTCTATGTGTTCGGGGGGACAACAGGCTACATCTATAGTACAGATCTCCACAGGCTGGACCTCACCACGCGTGAGTGGATACACCTAAAGCCCAACAACCCCCCGGATGACCTTCCAGAGGAACGGTGAGTGACCTTTGCCCTTTACAGACTCTGCAGGGCCAAGGTGAATGACGTACCTGTTCGCTGAATGGTTCTAGTCACATTGGCGTGCATTACATCGACAGCTCGAGCAAAGTCAGTGTTCTATGAAGAGGAAAAAATGGAAAAAATGGGAGAGGGAGGGGGGAGGGGGGGAGCGAGCAAGGGAGAGGAGAGGGGGGAGAGGGAGGGGGAGAGAGAGGAGGGAGCGAGTGGGGGGGAGTGGGAGGGAGGGAGAGGGAGGAGAGCAGGATGGGGGGGGGGAATGAGGGGAGAGGGAATGGGAGAGGGAGGGAGGGAGAGATATTGATTTTCCCCCCCCAATCTTTTGGACTGACTTTGTACAGATACAGACATGAAATAGCCCACGATGGACATAGGATCTACATCCTGGGAGGGGGAACGTCTTGGACATCCTACCCTTTAGACAAGGTACATTCATTAGCGGAGCTGAACTTTGTGTTTGGGACTTCCACACGCTTGCTCTCATGTCTGTTTGGCTTGCAAATGTTTATTTTACTTTCCCCAGTTCCTCTGTTCTGCTGTTAAGTCTGAGTGTCGCTACTTCTGTTCCAGATTCATGCGTATAATCTTGAAACGAATTCATGGGAAGAGATCATAACACGGCCTCATGAGCGAATAGGTCAGGCTTGCTCCCTTTTCCCATCGTACTGTGTCAAGGTGGACAAACGTGGCTGTAAAGCATTGTGCTAATGATCCCTAATGTGGTTTGTGGTAGGCTACCCAGCTCCCAGGAGATGCCATAGCTGTGTGCAGATTAAAAATGGTAAGTCCCAACTCCAGTTATTGCTCATTCAGGCCAGCCGTACTTTGTTCTGTGTTTTTGTGTCTGTGTTTATGTAAACATGGTTAGTCACTGCTCAAACCGGTGATCGTTCAGAGTACTGAGATCTGATGTGATGGCGATTTGCTTCTTGCTGACGTTTCTCTCCCGTGTCTGCAGATGTTTTTATATGCGGAGGCTACAATGGCGAGGTGATCCTGGCGGACCTGTGGAAGATCAACCTTCAGACGTACCAGTGGATCAGGCTTCCTGCAGTCATGCCTGAGCCAGCATACTTCCACTGTGCTGCTGTCACCCCGGTCAGTGACCTGTTCTCTCGCCTTAAAAACTGAAACCTAATCCGATCATTTGATAGCAAGCTTCCTGTGACTTTAAAACCACTAAAAGAATTGATTTATTCTATATGCACAGATGGCGATACACAGTTTAATGCTGTTGTCTTTGAATTACGAGATTTCTAATGAGGAACTAATGCTTTGCTACCCACGTTTGGCTTGGTTGCCAAATAGCCCTGTGCTTAGTCTAAATCCTGCTTCTTGTGCTTGCTCCTAGGCTGGATGCATGTATATCCATGGTGGTGTGGTGAACATCCATGAGAACAAGAGGACTGGCTCTCTGTTTAAGATCTGGCTGGTGGTGCCCAGCCTACTGGAGCTGTGCTGGGAGAGACTCCTGAAAGCCTTCCCCCACCTGGCTCACCTGTCCGCCATGCAGTTGCTCAACCTGGGCCTCACACAGGAACTCGTCGAACGCTTAAAATAAATAGCAGGCGTGTGTGTGTGTGTGTGTGTGTGTGTGTGTGTGCGCGCGCTTTGGAACTGAGGATGTGGGAAGAGCAGCTGAGCCAGTGTCTGGACACACAGAGCACAGGATGGATTTCTAAAGAACCCTTCCTCATCTGGAGTATGCCCTAAGATGTAGCCTGCCTTAAAACCAAAAACTATGGGATGCCTTTCTTTTTTTTTTTTTTCCCCTTTTGTGTATGCACTTTTAACGATTTAAAATGTCAAGTGGAATGTTTCACATCTTTTTCCCGTTCTTCTGTACAGAAACAAGTCAGTGACCCTAAAAATGTGCTTTTTAGGACCCCTTTTATTTTACTGGCCCTTACCAAAGGGCTGCATGTTTGACACTGACACTTTTTAAAAAATATATATAACAAATTTAATTTCTTATTTTCCCATAATTTAAGACTTGTTTATTCTTTATGGGTCTTGAAACATTTAGGTGAAAATGAGGTGTCTTGATTGTGAAGAAAATGTGCTGTGATCCACTCGCCATCCTGGACCAGTTTGGCTGTGCAGACTGTTTTGGTCAGGACGTCACTAGAAGCGCGTTATACAGGACCTTGATGGAGAAGCTTTCTGTGAAAGTTGAAACATTTGTGGTAGTGTAGTGGACGTTGTACCTGATCTGTCAGTTAGCTGGTGGAGTGGTTGCTTCTCTTTCCCTGTATGATGCCCAGTGTACATGTGATGTAACTGATGCTGTGTGTTCAACCAACAACATGTAGACACGCTGCATTCAACACTCACATGTTGGGGGTTTTGTTTGTTTTTTTTGTTAATTTTGTAGATGAGGACACTCGAAACAAAGAAATAAGATATTCTTTTTATTGGGTGTTTTCCTGCTCTTCTGTTCATTTGTGTAACAAATTATTATTTTCACTGTGAATGAGGTGCTCTCTTACTTTTTAATTCTTTTATTGAAATAAAATGTTTGTTTTCTTGCCAACACTAAATACCCCTCATAAATTATGGCATTAGGTAATTGCGTTGTTTGAGTGCCTTTTCTTGGAACATCTGATTCTGCTCAATTTACATTCTTTGGCCACAAGCCTTGCTGGATGCACTTTACTAAATCTGCTCATTAAAACCATATCTTCTAAAACCATATGTAATCTAGGTGTTTAGAACAGTCAATCAGTTGACTTTTCTTACTAAACTTTAAGACAAAGGTAATTCCTGATGTGAGCATGTGTGTAAGGTACATTTATTTATATGGGGTCTTATTTTCTGTACATATACAGGCTGTGCTGAATCCTCTGATTGGAATTAGCAATAATACATTAAAGATTCATGTTTTACGATACTTAATAATAAAGCGCTTTTTGTCACTCAGAGCTTGGTACTCACCCTTTGACAATGCCAAATACAGCAGGTTTTGTTCTTTACATATATTATACTTTTGAGTGCTGTATACTGCATGGCTGATAAGTTAAACAATTTGGCACCAGCAGTTCATGTGACAGTTCACAATGTGGAAAATATTCATGCCCTGATTCTTCTTACAATCTCTGGCTTGTGATTGTGTTCTTTTATATCATAATCAAAACGTCTGGTGCTGAGCACCAGCGAGGCCATATTGTGTCTCCCTTTTATTCCTGATTGGTTCTATATCACCAGAACACCGCACAGAACCAGTTCTGAACATCTGCTGTACCAAACCTATTTGAACTGCTTGTATATCAAACAATGCTGAGAGAGATGCTGTTTCCTTTACATTCAGATTGGGTTATGAACAGACTCACTGGAGTAATATCCCTGTCGTGCTGCAAATGGTTTTAAGGCAGTTACTGATCACCTGTGCTAGTGTAGCCATTTTGTGTTTTCATCGTTGGGAAAATAAATTTGCTCAGAGTTGTTTTGGCTTATGTCACTTTTTTATTGATCTACATCTCGAATTGATAGAACACAGATTTTAATTTGGCATTAAATGCAACACTACCTTAAATCTTAAACATTTCACTAATGGTGAAAAGCTGTTGTACAAAGGGGAAAAAAGGTCACCCAACGTGCACTGTAAAGGGTTTAAATGATGTGTTTCACAGATTCTGTAAAAAAAAAAAAAGGAAACAAAATATAGGCGAGAGGACATCGCCGTCAGCAGCCACGGGGGGACGGGGCGAAGAAGTAGAGGGCCAGTAGAATGAGGTAGACAACCACCAGAGCCGTTCCTGAACACACACGGCAACGTCAGACTCCGGCGCCAACCGCAGTCTGAGCCGCAGGACGCGCGCACGCGCTACATACCCTGGAAGTAATCACACTTCCCATCCATGAAGATGTAATTGACCAGAATGACACTGAAGATGCTGGCCCACAGGTGCAGGTCACTGAAGATCAGAACAAAGCCAACGTCCTGGAGAGGAAGCCAAGGCCGTCGGAGGAAGGTCTCATCGCGCATGTACAGAATGAGCCCCCTCCCTCGGCATTACTTACATAAACAGCATTGAATAAGATCAAGAGTGGAATCTGAAGCATACACACTTGCACGGCAAGACAGTTTCCAACTTCAAGGCTAGATGATGAAATGTAAAGAAATTTTTTGTAAATAAAAAATAATAATAAATTGCCACCTACAGAAACAAACCACTGAATAAAACTGGAGAGCTCTGACCTTAAACTGATGTTGTTCTGAAGGGCAAACTGAATCCCGTTAACAATTTCTGGAATCTCGGGAACCATGGCCAATACAGTAACGCCAATGAAATACTGCAACATCACAACAGTGGAATATAAAAACAAACACACACGTCAGAATGCACAAGTTACACACTGCAAAGACGACGCGTTAGCAAGGCTGTCTGAGCAGGAACCAGTGCGACATCAGGGACTCTAGGATGAGCTGGAGTCGATACATGCGTTATGAAATGCGTTCGGGGCGCGTCAAACCTGCGATACGGCACGGCTGGAGATGATGGGCGTGATGTGCTCTGTCGCGAGGTCCGCGCACACTGCGGTTAGGAGCGTGGCCACGATCAAAACCGCCAGAGCTCTCCACCTACTCCAGTGCACCACTGGGTTATGGTGACTCATCACTGAGTTCACACACGCACGGAAAAAGAACCGTGAATCCAGACAAGCACCAAAATACAAACCATCATTAAGACTCACAGTGCAGTTCAAGGAAACAACAGTAGTTTGAACGAATGCTTGAAATCGATTTGGTTAAAGAGGAGAGAACAGAACGGGTTCATCAACGTGAAGCCTTCCTAATGCCCTTCTACGCAAGTTCAGCGGCAACTAAAAAGCAAACCAATTCCGTTCAATTTCATTTATATAGAACATTTTACATCTGTCAAAGCAGATTTATAAAAAAGCTAACCTTTTGAAATGCAATGCACATTTGCCATTGCTTTTTAACCAAGTGATTGTATTTTTGCACAGATTAAAATTCAAAGTGGGGCAGCATTAAATTTTCAAAATGGATTTTCCATGCCATTTCGTAATACAATCAGAACCCGTAATGAAATCTTAGCAGATACTGCGTTTCATTTTCTCCTGTTCAGTAAAAAGTCACAAATACGAACAGTGCAAACTAGATTGGATTTCCCTCGGTGTCTGAGGTCACTCATTATCCTTCCCAACAGCCTTTGCAATAGTGCCAAATTTAAATGAAAATCAACCAAGCAGTCGCAGATTCCCAGTAGCACCTAGTTTAGCTAATCAACTTTCGAGTCTAGTCTGGATTCATTTGGGCAGGAGTGTGTTTCTAACCTGCAGACTCGCTCTTATATCCTTTTGCCAGTAGCTGGGATGTTAGATTAAGCATCCGGATTTCCTCCTGAACCAAGGGCTCCCGGAGATGTCAAAGTACTGCTCGGGCATATTATATTAATAGCGTGCTATTGATCAGGTAGGCTGTCGACCTGAGGAATGCGCCCGGAAACACGTTTCAGGACTGATTGGACCATTGGACATGGCAAACACTTAGGCCTCTATGGAAAAGCACAGATTTATTTTTAGGAAAAACATTGCGCATTCAAGGTGCTTCACTGTTACTAGATAGAATACAACACAGAGGATACTTCGATTTATTTCAAAATGGCATTAAAAATACCTCTCTGAAAATTCAGAATGCATTTTCAGGGAGCAGTGTTAAATAATTCACTGCAAATGTCCTTTTAATCTTTAAGAAAAATATGACAATGTATTTTCTTCCTTCTTGTGGCATGATAAACCACAGATAATAACAGCAAATGTGCTTTGCATTTAAGAAAAGGTCTGCTTCCAAGTTTGCTTTTTACTTGGCATGGGTAATCTACCAGCCCTTAGTCAATACCACCGCTGTGTGAAACACAGCGCCTCCTTGTGGACACGCACCATGGCCATGGCCGTTGCTGATGTGGAAGTCGTAGATATGCGAGTGCGTCTTCAGCGTAAAGACCAGGCCGACCAGATACGCAGCAGGGAGGAGCACAGAAACCGTGTACACCAGAGGCCTGCGACATCGGCAAGGGACCAAGAATCAAGCCAGACACACCCGTAACGTTCACGCGTTCCTTACCCGCAAAGTGCACGGCTACTCACTCAATGTGACTCTGGAACAAGGAGAGGTTATTTTCAGTCTGCACAAAAGAGCAGCAGGACAGGGCTGGTGTCACACGCACAGTCTGATCTCAGATTCTTCTACTAGCAATACAGTATGTCCCTGTGGCTTTGCAGATGCAGTTACACACCAGATCGTAGTAGCACGCTGTGCAGGTGAATGGGCTGCCTTTGTCTCCGGACAGATTACTGCAGTTCTCACACACCAGGTTCCCGTAGGCTTTAGAGAAGAGGGTGGGGGCGAACACACCTGGGACCCGCCACACAGATGTACAAGTTTAAATGCTGGTCCGCAAAACGAACTGCGCTGGCTTGTCATCTCAAGCAGTCAAATGCAAATGTAAACAGGACTGTGCTTAGGGGGTGCTGTCCCACCTCCTACTGAGATGAAGAGCAGGGCGGAGCTAACCCCAGCAGACCGGCTGTTGAATCGTTGTTCGCTGTGCTTACAGCCACCGATGATCATACAGAGACCCTGCAAATACAGTGCCAGGCCAGTTTACTACACGAGCTCATTAAACGAGCATGACGACGAACAATAAGGAACAGTATTAAGCACACGCCTGTGGGTTGCAGCAGCTACAACAGAAATAAGACGTACTGCGATTACATAAACAGGTTTCTGTTGCAACCGTGTCCATGCTCACCGGAACAAAGAGGATGCAGCCCAGCAGCGTCCCCGTGAGAGCCGCTTTAACGATCTCGGCCAGGCACTTGGTCCCAGACCGCTGGCCCTGCAGCAGGGCAGTGAGGTAGAAGGTCAGCTCTGTGATGGAGCCGAAGGTGGCGTTCACTACCGCTCCCACCGCAAAGTTGCTCTGAGCAGAGATGCTGGCAGAAAAACAAGAAACAAAAACAAACAGCTGAAATCGGAAACATTGCCTCTTCCTGATTGACCCGCGAGGCACTGTGAGCGAGACGAGCGTGCGTCCAGGGGGCGGGCGCGTTACCTGGCGATGCCCATGCCGATGTAGTAAGACAGGGGGATGATGGAGGTCACAGTGGTGGCAAACTTCACCTCAGAACTGACAAAAGAATTGTTGTGGTCCACGTAGCCAATCACCAGGGTGACGATGACCAGGGACAGCAGGTCTGATCAAGAGAAACTAAGGTCTTCAACCATTAAATATCAACAACCAATATACCACAGTTCCCGTACATATCCGATTTCTGTTAATAATATTATATAAAACTTACATTACACAAAGCATATATACACAATGCAATAACTACAGGGATAATGAAGTCAAAATTGTTACTTCTGTTTTATATGGAGACGAAGTAAACTGATAGAAAAGTCACATTTTAATAAAATGCGGGTATTCAAGCGCTCCGTTTCAGATGAGCACCGACTGAACTGGTGGACCACAGGAAGATCCTCTTTCCTCTTTCCTACAGATCATTTTAAATCCAAACTTCTCAAATAATTGTACTGTAGACGCCACGCTTGTGCTGATACTAAATATGCGAAACAAACATGACCGCAGCAGTAAAGGATACTGACAGCGAAGACGTTGATGCCGTCAACCTCGTATTTGTAGTAGTACCTGTTAAAGGCGCGATAACAGCACAGGAGGACCCTGGCTTCACAGCTTTGAGCCTAAGGAGGAGGAGGAGCGTTAACTTCAAAGTTTGAACAGAAACAAAGGCGTCATGGAAACGGGTGGCCCGAAGACGGCAACCGTAACCAAGCTACTGTGTGAGACATTACTTCCAAAGCACTGGATGTCTCACTTTCTGCACCGTCTGAAGGCGGATCTCCTCCGGGGGCAGGAGGAGGACGGTGTGGAGCATCCTGGCGTTCGTCTTCGCAACGGGGATGCTGAACACCAGCATCCAGGAGAGGAAACAGACGAGGGCGTGCACGGCAGCCAGAGGGAGGTAGCCGAGGAGGAGCCAGACGTACGTGCCGGCACGACACTGAAAGTCAAAACCAGGGGCAGAGACTTCAGCAGACGGAACACCGGGACACGCGTGATTGTGACTCGTCAGGAATAACGCCATGTGTCTACTGAACAGTGTGAGTAAACATTTTTATTGATAACAGCAGTTCGCCAAGGTACTGTACATTAACATTGAAATATCAGAATCGAGGTAATGCATCAAGTCAGACGAGTAAAATCAATGACTATTCAAAATGTCTGTGTGAATATGTACGATTTAAAAACGGATAAGGCATTCGTAACATTTAAATGTGCAAAAGCAGTCACCCATCAGACTATGGGAAACTGAAAACTGGTCTAAAGTCCTCAGAGACCTTGGCATGGCATAAGGCTGGCGCAAGTCCCCGATGTAGGCCGCGGCCCTTAAACTGGATACTATAACAAAAATAGGGAGCCAGTGAAGGAACCCAAAACTGAGGGCATACAGTCTCTGCTCTTGGTTCCCTTAAGCAGCCTAGCTGTGGCATTCCAGACCGATTCACGGAGCAGACGCTTGCAATAGACAGAAGGCTAGATCACGTCTTATGCATTTGTTAGGACATGAACTAGGACTGACATCACATGTGGTGGGCTTCATAAGAGCTACGATGTCTTATGTAATTTATTTTTAAGGCACAAGGTAATTAAAAATGGCAGTACTCCGACAGGTAGACTGAAGGATGCCATGTATGCTCCGATATCAATCTAATAAAGGAATGCTTTTCGCACGGCTTGCTGAAAGGCACAAGTTTTAAAATCTCAGGTCAAGAACGGCAGAGCAAGGAGAAAAGGGTAGCTTGTTCCTCTGCACCCAGCTGAGGGGGATGTGGGCACTGTAGTCCGTTACAAAATAATTTCTACAAGCAGCTGAGAAAAGACAAATGGTGTGAGCTTATAGACCGATAGTGACAACCAGAGATTGTAACAGCAGAGATTTAAAGTTGTGACACAGAAAAACTAAAAAGGACCAATGGTCAGGAAAGCATGGAGCCACAGTGCCTGTTTCTAATATTATATCCATTTGATGAAACGAGGTGGCTGGGCAAGTGAATGACCAGAGGTTTCCTGGGACAGTACATGCAAATATTAAAGTGGGAGAGAACGAGTAGAATTAAAGAGTCTGGCGGTTGTGGGTATAGATGTGTATTGGAAAATGAATTTTAAAACCTTGTGGAGGATATCTGTAAAGAAGCATACAAATTAATGGGATGCTGTATTCCAGACTAAATAATTAAACAAAGCTAAATAACAACGTTAACGTAAGACTCAACATAAAGACTGGCGTTTAAAGCAGCTTTGAAATACTACAGCCACAACTCTACCTCTAATTCTAGCGTCTGCCAAATGCCGTAAACATTAACGTTAATCAACATGTAGGTACTAAAAATACTGGCACTTGGAAATCATTTCTGGAAGGCATTGACAGTGAATCAACGCTAGAGGGCGCTGGTAAGCATGGATGCGACCACCACCACCTGTGTGTTGGCAGCATTAGCACGCTAGCGCTCACTCCCTCATCCAATGATCATAATGGCAAACTTCATGAAGCTGTTACCAATTTATTATTTTTTAAACCCGTTCCGTGAACACAGCCTGCATTAGGGGACACGCGTGACAGACAATTGTTCCCATAAGCAATCTCACCCAGTATTGACTCTTCTGAGGAGGTGGAGCACTGGGTGGGACATCTGTAATGACAGAGGGAGGGGGGTGCAGCAGAGGAGCAGACTCCTTCACCTCCGGCGACCCCTTCACGTCATCCGTTTCCTCCGGAATAGCTTCACAGTGGGGGAATTTAATACAGCACCTGCGTGCCGGCATGCTAGTCTGAGAAACACAGCGGAAGGAAAGTCCGGAAAAGGAATGACCAGAATGTACACACACACACACACACACACGAGCTACACTGGAGTTTTGGGAACAAGAACCTCAGACACAGCATCACGCATGATTGCAGTAACCAAACCCACAAATGTGAACTCAAGTGATAAAAATGGATTAGCAGAACAGAGACAGAAAAAAAACAAAAACAAGCAATAAACCAGGTTCTGAGAAAGCACGATTTAAAGCAGCTGTCTACGTCACCTTTTGTAACGCCTTCCCAAAGGGCCACAACAAATATCCTGACAGTCTCCAGCAGAGCTTCCCTGTCGCCGTAGAAACAACATACAGCATCAGGCGATGCAGAAGAAAATGGCTCAGACGACCAACATCTCGGGGGTTTTCTACATACCGTATGGAATTCCAATGATGGTGCAAAACATCAGTAAACAAACCAGAACATAAGCTAAAGAAATCCACCATCCAAAGAGAATGGAATAGACTACATTTCCAAAGGTGACTACTGAGCCTGCAAAAAAAGAAAGCACAACACAGACAATACAGCAGAATGTTGGTAAGCTCAAGACATAAGGATGGTTTAAGTCAGCAGATTTAGAGCCACGTCGGATGATGGACCGTGATGGATGACCCCTGACCTGCATGCGGTTTGATGAAGTTCTGCTGCGAGTATAACTCCTTCACCACATCTGATCGGTCCTCGATGGGACGCTCCGTGACGTGGCTCTTCCATTTTCTGAAGCCAAACTGCCATGCAAGGATTACACAGGATTACACGCAGGCCCACACAAACCAGAGGAAGTTAAGTCATTGAGAATCCAGAAAGGTTGATCTACCATGTAGTTGTTGGCAAGTTTGTGAGCCTCCACCTCATTCTCCGCATGGATGGAGGTCCTACAGCTCACCTCCTGCCACACATCCTCGGAGCACGGCAGGTGCCCTGTCAGAGGGGTCACAGGTCAAACAACACCAATACTCCGATGCTTTCAACGTCAGTCAGAGCGCTGGAATACGACTGTATTCGGCCACGACCAAGATTTGCGTCTATCCAAACCATTTCACTTGTGTTTTAGTTAAGATGGTAGTAGATGTGTGTCCATCTAATCTAAAAAGCAAGTAAAACAGATAAGACAGTGGAAGGTTTTTTGTTTTAAAAGGCTTAAGAGCTGGAGCTTTGGACAGAGTGTCCGGTCCTCTCTCTTTAGGGGTAACATCCTAGTGCAGCTGACAAGTATAGGATAACTCCATTATTACATATAACCAACATATAACCATTACGTAGTCAACCAAGCATCTCCGCAGTGGGTTCAGAAGGACACAAACACACGCCTTTTTTTTGTACCCACCCATCTCCCTTAAGGAATGGCAAAAAGTAGTTTGGACTGTGTAAAAGGCCTCTTACTGTGTATAGGAAGGCATTTTGGCGTGTAGTGGCCAAAATGATGCGACGTGCAGGGTGATGGAGTATCAGCCGTCTCGGGGTGAGTGCCGGACACACACAGCCTGTCACACTGGGAGCTACGGCGATGGCCTCTGGGGTCATGTTCCCATAGATGTTCTGGGGGTTGTTGCAAAACGTTGGGATTAGACGTTTCGCATGGACATAAGTCTGTTGGCAAAGAGCCAGCTGACGAAAAATTCCAGCCGGTCAAATATTTCAGAATAATATAGTGTAGGAACTAGGTTATTTTCAGTGGCTTACATGCAAGTAATTGAACAAATTCTTTAAAAAAGTATCAAAGACAGTATTGGAACGCACTTTTTTTTTTACTCTAAGCATGGAACGACTACTTAAACAACCTTTTTCGTCGACGTACCCAACCTACGGCTAACGAAAGCTTCCGTTACCCAGTTTTAAGTCCGCTGTATCAAACTGGGCCATCTTGGCCTGCCTGGTAGTAAACTGGCAAAGCGAACAAGCCATTAAATGCGTAGTTTCTCTCAGTAGAAATCGTGACTTTTATTTGCTGCTCACTGCAAATAGTATTAAACAAGCAGGCCTGTGTGTTGTGGACGGACTAACCACGACGGCACTCAACATGTTAAAGTCCAGTTATCTGGCTAGCTGTGGCACTAAGGAAGCCTAAATCACACACCCCCTGCGTGGTTTAAATGAATATCCCCAACATATGTACCGTAATTCTTCAGGGAATCTCTTCCAGATATTTATCAGACCAATTAGGCAGGTGGCGTTGGCAGCAATCAAAGAAAGTAACGAGAAGTAACGAGACACTACTGACTTGCTAGTTAAGAGTGTTTGCTAATACAACTAAGTAACAATCCTAACCTTAATCTTTCGTACTCGGAGGAAACAAATGTAACAGGTTTCTAGATAAATAACGTGTTGGCTTTTGATCTTAAATTTACATGGAGCTGCAAACATATACTCATGTATCGATCAGGGAATTAAAGGTTCCTGCACCTGAACTGTCTGCCACAGATCTCCGGCGTAGACTCTCTACATCTGTAGACATGATGCGTGTCCTTCCTTCAGTGTGTCACCTGGACTGAGATGTGATAAAACCGTCCCCGCCTTAGGCAGGTATGGTGCGCGCTCTCGGTGCGCGCCATCGTTGCCGAAAGTCCCTTTTAGACGCAAACCATTTTTCATTGAATTACGGGATTGGGATTTGTAGTAATGGTACTACGAGAAGTCACTGTGGTCTAATGTCTGAATTTCCGTGCCAACGACTTCAAGTACTTATTTAGTAAATAATTTTAGTATCCAACTACGGTAAGTCGATCAAAACGCTAAACTCATGGACTTCTCTTTCATTTGCAACACTGAGAAACAATTCGTTCGTACTCATGTCAAATAGGCGTTTATTGTAAGAAGCAATGAAAAAAATGACGGACTCTTTTAAAGTATTTTAGATCAAATCACTGATAAAGTGAAGATTAAGAGTCACAGCGTCGTGTAAATCCTAACCAGTAGAGTGTGCCATATACAGCAATATCCCTCCGTGTATTTCCCGCATGTATGGTGGAGATTATGAGATTAACACTTTGGATACAGAAGCCACACAACCAGAGTGAAGTTTTAAACATGATCCATCGCATGCCGTTCTTACAGCTCCAAATTCTGACCAACTTGATCATGAGCCCAACAGAGGCAAAATCTTCACCTTTAGCTGATCATTTTTGTAGACTTAAGACTTAACATAATTGTCAGATCTTTCTATACTAATATTCTTTTTTTCCCCCCACAAACCATGCTATTCCAAAAACTATAAATACCCTGCCAACACATCAGGAACAGCTGTGGAAGTTTCTCTTATAGATATTTGGACAGAAGTCACAAGATATTTGTAGCTATAAATGTTCTGTCACAATATGGACATTTTCTATGTGTTACTGATCAAAGAAGGTTATGGTAGAGTTAATCAGTGCTGATCATACGTGTGATCTTGCAGAAGAGTTTCTCTACTCACACTACAACAGGCTAGACTGTGCGGTTACGAAGGTTACCAGAAAACATACCAACAAAACCTGTTAAAAAGCACACCTCTATATTACAAAATACATCATCCTAAGAAAACCAAAATGTCAACTGGGCAAAATGAACTAAAAACAAGGTGACATTAAAATATGTACAATACAGTACAAAATGGTGAGGAAAACAAACAACTATATACTAAGATACAAAAATAACACTTTGATAAAACTGTACAGAAATCACTTTAAATGGAAACAAGGCACATGAACAGTCTGTTATTAGAATTTTCAGGTTCCAGAGTGTCAGTTCATATGACAATGACCCTACATTCACGTAGCCTACAGCTACAATGAAAAAGGTGAACTTGGTTGTCATTGCACCAGGCAACTTAATATAAAAGTGATAAAAGTTAGGAATAAACTCTCGCTTTCTAACAAAGTACTAATGCTTGTCGGTTCCTTAACGCAAGTACACAACTGAAGGACGCGGGTCCAATAAAACACAGCATACCATGCAGCTAAAGCAAAACCACTAAATTCACTAGTCTTGTTTGTTTCAACCAGTGCAGCATCTCACTAAAACTGATAAACTACAGCAAAGTATAAGAGAGAGATGTGGTCCATTAAATAACACTTGACAAAGGTTTTGTGTATAACAGGACTGTGATGCAGGCCAAATGCATGTGATTCAAAATCAGAATCTTTATTTGCCAAGCACCAGATGTACCAGGAATTTCTCTTGGTGCAGAAATCTCTCTCAAGGGCGCCATCCAGTGGCCTCATGTGTTGGCTTTCCATTCTTCTGTTCAAAAATAGCTGGTACTGCTAAACCTTCCTTGAAACAGGGAGATGGTTGCGCAGTGCATCTGGAACTTCTGGACAAGTCTTGCTACGGAAGAGCACAGCGCTCACGTGTCAAGAAGGTCAAAAATCGGAGTCAGCTTCCATCAGCTCCGCCTCTATGAGGTTGGTCCTGGAGTGGATTGGTACAATCATGGCCCTCCTGCCGTCCGAACGAGGTGACAGGGTTGTCCTGGCACCCCCTGGTGGCGAGAGCATCTCCTTCACAGAATGACGAAATGCTCCATTAGCCGTCCAGGAAGGCGCCAAGAACTGGCCTCGGTCCTCGCGATGGCTATCGCTTAGCGTCAGAGGGCTGGCAAGGTTGAAGCCGGGCTCCCTGCACCGCTGGCCGGAAGAGAGTGATCCCAGCATTCCATATCTCTCCTGGTATGGAATGGGACAGGAAGGTCGGAATTCTGGGAAGGACCCCGGGAGGATGTTCTCCTCCTGTTGCTGCTGTGCCCACAGGTTAGCCACGAGCCTGCGTTGCCCTGGTAACTTGGGGAGGCGGGGCACGGCGCTGGGACCGAACTCCCTGCGGCGGGGGGCGGGATTCATGCCGTCTTCTGCGGCAGCTGCCGACCGTGCCTCCTTCTTTCTCTTCTTCTTTTTCTTCTTTCTCTTCATCATCTCAGGCGAGATCTCGGCTTCGACCATCCACAGTTTGTTTCTCTCTTCCGGCGGGGGAACTGAGCACGGAGACAGTTGAAGACGCCATACATCAAAGATAAGCATCTTCAAGGCAATCCTACTTGCCTGTGTTTTACAAGAGTGCACAATGCTAACAAGGAGGTTTGGTACTGACCAGGTGTCCCGGTCAGAGAGACCGAGATATCCTGAGGTAAGATGGCACCTCTTCTGGCTACCATCTTGGTGACGTGCTGGGCCCATGCGGAGGACATTTCCGCGGACGGCTCGTTCAGCTCAAAGTTAATACCTGCTGTAGAGGAGCGATAACACCAATTAATCTAAATCATCTTCAACGTCTTCCACGAACTTCTGGAAAACCTTTTCACTAGAGTACCAAAGATGCTTTTATTTCCCCCACATAAATAAATAAACCCACTTTCAATATAATTTCTTTACATTTTTTAAACTGTGCAGTTATTTGACATACTGCACTTAAATGGCACATTTCGATTTCAGTTTTTAGCGTATTCCATTAACCTAGCAGACATGTTTATTCACATGTCCAGCAGAGGGTGCTATACTTACCCACAGGTCCCTCATGGGAGACTGAGTGCATGCTGAATGACAACTCTTTCTCAGGGTCCTTCTGGAGTTCTTTCCGCTTTGCAAATGCTTTTGCTATCATCTTGCTCTTTTTGATACGCTTCGGTTCGTCATCACTGCGTCCAATGATCCTTGGGTTGGAGGAAAAAGTAAATATTAGGTTAACTAAATAACAAAGTAATTTAGTTATGCAACTCAGCAAGTAAAAGCCTAGCCAGACTGCTTGCCAGACGTTTCAAGGAGCAATCAGGAATGCTGCATTAGCTTTAGTGAATAACCAATGTGACCTGTTTCCATTAGCAATGCAGCTCAGTGAGAAATAAGACATAAAATCACTTACAATGCATGACAGGAAAATAGTGAGTGAGTGAATCTGGACAGTGTAGTCTCATTTAAAAGATAGACAGACATCAACACATCACATGCACAAAGTTCCTTTTGCATTCGCTGGCATCTCTGTAGTTGTGCCTAAAATGCTTTCAGTTACGTTCGCTTTTCCCTTTTTTATTCCTCACATAATATGAGCTTCATTAGTTTTCTCACCATCAAAGAATCGAGATGAAGAATGTATTTAAAAACAGAACAAAAGAAGCTTGCTTTTTTTTAGCAATCACTTGGTCTGACGATTTGTTTTTACATAGTTCGTAGTATGGCAGATCTTAAATGTAGATGGATTTGCTGTGGACATCGGACTACCGTCAGCTGACTACTTCCAGAAACTTCAAAATCCTGCACCATGCAGTGTGAAGGAAGGCGAGTGCCCCACCTGCACCAGGTGCGTCTCCAGATGAGGATAGTGGCTTTGGTCCACACCCAAGTACTCATGGCGATGCCAGTGCCAAACATGGAGAAAAGGTTGATCTTCTCCACCAGAAGACTGGGCCGGTTCTTGATGGCACATTCCGGGATCGGCTTGTTGGTCTGATGAGCTATAGTCACGTTAGCTTCACACCTGTTTAAAGCATATTTAGAAGTCAGGTTTAGTCAGGAAGGGGAGACAGCCACCAAAATATGAACAGCAGGCAGGCTGGATACCCAAATCCAAAAAGTGTTTTCTTAATACATATTTTTGGATGTAAAAATGCTTACAGCACGTATTCCCTGAAGCTCCTTTCCCATTCTGCTTGGTTGAAGAAGTCATAGAAATGGCACCCAAAAGTGATGAAAACAAACCCAAAGGCCAGGAAGCCAAATATGCCTATCAATGAGAAAAAAAGAGCAGAAATTAATTTTATTTGTTGCTTATACTGGGAAATGACTCAAATGAATTGGGAAAAACAGTAAGTTGCTGCACACATTACACAAATACTACAATACTGTTCAAAGTTCAAACGGCAAATCTAACAGTCTAGTGAAGCGCGAGATGCAGATACCAAGTCTCAGCATGGTCTCGTTGATCTTGCTCGCTGCCTTTTCGCTCAGCAGTCCGGGATGGTTACTCTTGATGGAGAACAACGTCATGACACCTGCAAAATGGCAAACTTGCAGTCAGCCTCCACTGGCTATAAGGCCGAAACACTGCCATTACTCAAGCACACAAACGCGACTCGTACAGTTACAGGTAACAGCTCGTTAGGTCGCCATTACCTCTAATGAGAAAATTGCCACCGATAACGAGGACCACGCCGATAGGAGCCAGCACGAAGCCTGCACGATATCTGTAGTTCTTGTACCCGACAAAGCAGATCCCACTGACAGAGTCTCCGTCCACCTGCAAGAGGTTTAGCACGGTCAGTCTCAGTCTGCAGCAAAAGCAACCCCGGAAAGGACGGAACCAAGCGAGGCAGTTACCTCGGCGATGGCCAGGATAGCCACGGTGAGGACAAAGGGAACAGACCACGTGACCAGGTGGAAGTAGGAGGTTTTTCCAGACAGAGGTTGTTGCGTGGTGCCCAGGGCTTTGAAAGACGCGTGCCAAGCATAGGTGAGCATAACGAACCAGATGACACCTGACATCAGGGAGTAGTACACGATGATAAAGATGATAACGCAGGAAAGCGTCTCTGTGGACCTGGGCAGAGGTGAAAGAACGTGTCAAAGCTCTGCACACACTCCGCACGTGCTCCGGTCTACTTGTTAATTTTTTTGTTTTTTTTTAATCCGGCGTCGTTCTTACGAGGGTTCCCCGAGCCGCATGGTTTTATCACTTTTGCACACAATCTCCTCGCGGGCCCCGTCCATGAACTGAGCGAGCCATCCGATGCTCCCTACAAAGAAGCAGGCGTTGACGTAGAAGAGGATGACAGCGGGATAACGGTTGGAATTCTTCCAATCCGCAAGGAACGTAGCCTGAGAGAAAGAGAACGCGAGAGAGCAGGATGCTGAGTGAACAACCACCGCACACACCAAATCTCCAATCCCACCCCCCACACACACACATTCCCAGTAATGTTAGTGTTAGTGAGAGCTGGTTCCAACCTCGCAACAGGTCTCTCCTTCTACTGCATCATACCTACCAGCCACAGGATAATACATGCTTTTTTCCCCAAATTCCCCCAGATGCACTTTTATTTAGTTTTTTTTTTTTTTGGGGGGGGGGGGGGTCTTTACCCTGTACTACTCCCCTGTCTACGTACCAGCGTAAAGAAAGTGCAGAGAAGAGTGAGAGATCCAAAGATAGCGATGTAAGCATGCATGTCCGAGTGCTCCTCCTCGGTGAAGAGGGGGTTGTCACACTGAATACCACAGCCCTCTACATCCTTGTACCAGCTGGCCTGGATGTCTGTTTTGACCAGGGGAGCCTCACATTGGCCGGAGATGTTGAATCTGATCTTCTGCACCTCATTCTTCATAACGAAAGAAAAGAAGAGTTTTACGTACTACTGCACGGAGAAGACAGACCGTGACCGACTGTCAGCTGAACTACACACATCTGTCCATGGCGCAATATTTCTAACACGGTTCAATCAGGTATACTCTTAGGTCAAGTCAATCCAGACATTATTTTGACAGAACACACAAGAGCGCGCACGCACACACAAAAAAAAATCACCAAGGAGGAAGTTATTTATACCTGGCAACCGACAGGGAACTTGTCCTTGTGCTCACACTTGAGGAAGCTGGGCCAGCCCCGCTCCTGCTCCACTATGCTGCAGGGCTTACGAGTGGACTGACACAGTAACTGGCTGGGGAGCTCCACTTTACCGTTCTCACACTTGGGCATGTAAACAGCGCAGAGTAGAGGTTGAATGACGGCCCAGCAGCGAGGAGCGTTCCTCAAACCTAGCGAGAGAGAGACGGCTCAGCAGATACGGCCATACCCAACGCATCTGTACCGACCAGTCGAGGTGCAGCTACCAAATTTTGCTTCATGGCTTTCAGAACATTTAAATAATTGATATTCTGATACATTTAAGTAAACTTGTGGTTTATATATGTAAATATGTGTTTAATTTACTAACGCCTTTGATATTTGCAACACACTGAAGACAGCGATTCTTTGGTTCTTTTGGGTCTTTTCCCACACAGGTGTGTGCAGTTTACACCACACAGGTGTGGGAAAGAGGGCTTGAAGTCTCGGACAACACAGAGGACCACAAGAGATCACGGTGTGAATAGGGAACAGGTCATTAACCAGTGCTCATGTTAAAAAGGCATTGTAAACAGAACATCGCAAATTATCTTAACATATTGTTAATTACAAAAGTATTACGAGGTCAAACCGGCCTTTAGACTTAGTTACCCTAATTTATATTTATACATTTCTGTCATTACTTTTGACTCTTGGCCAAAAGAACAGCAAATCCTAAAACATATTGTAAATTACAAAGCAAACCATGACAAACAACTGTCTGACGCCCAGCGGAATAAATCTGTTTTTGTTGTTGTTTGCGTTTATTTAACAGATACTAGCTCACCAGACCACATGGCCAACTTCTCGAAAGCTTCTTCTTGGGTTTCGGAGTCCTCTGCTAGGACCAGAGACGTGTGCGTGTACGGCAAAGGCGAACCGAGGCACGTATTGGACTTAAGCATTTCACAGGTCGAGGTTTTCTTACAAAAATCGTTGAATGTGGTTTCGTTTTTCTGCAGCACAAACGCCTGGGTTCCCAGCAAGGTGGCAGCCCAGACGCCAAGTAGCCCAAGACCTCCAACAATGGAGTGGAGGCGCCTGGAGGACATTTTGGAGATCCAAAAGCGTTTTACTCGCGGGAGAAAAACGGATCCGTCCCGTACCTCACGAGCGAAAGTATTTCCGAGAGCAAATACAAAAGCATGACTGTTCGTTAGATTCTCGACCACACAACCGTCTTTCCGCGCTGTCCTAAAGTTTTCTCATACTTCCTTCGTCCGCCTGGGCTGTAATGTGTTCATCTTTGTTATTCCCACGACTGCAAAGCCGTTTAGCGCGGACTCGGAGCTCCTTTCCTCCTAAACCTTCCCAAGGAAGCAAATGTAGCTACATGATGTCTTCACCATCCCCCACTTTTCAGATGCTGCAAAAAAAAAAGTTGTGTGGAAAAGTCTGCGACTCTGTAACCTGATCCTCGGTCTGCTCGCGCCGACCCCTCGAGCGCTTCCCCGTGCCCCGTCTGCAGCAAAGCTCAGCTCGCGATAGATTTCCAGGACTTTCACTACGCGAGCGTACCAGTTAGGATTCCGTTATGGGCATATCGCTGTCCTGCAAACGTCGGAGCGTTTTTGGTGGGGGGAGGAGGGATTCCTGAGAAAAGGGGGTAAAAAAAACAAAAATGTTCCCTCCCATCCCCCTCTAAGAATGTGTAGAAGCGTCAAAACAATCTGTCGTCTGTGCAAGGGTGGAAACCAGCCTGTAATTTGGTTTTATTAGCGTGTTTATTAGCGTATATATATATATATATGCTGAGCCCCGCGTTGTTTATTCATTTTGTTTCCGAATGTAAACGTCACTTGGGGTGTTTGTCAATGCATTGACTTCAATGGCATTGAAAAAGTTTATTGTAAGAGGAAAAATCTCTTGACTGGATTCAGTGTCATAGCTTACTGGTCATAACTGTACACCTCCATACCCAACTGTACACCTCAGAATTCATATCCATCTATCTGTGCAGCAGAAATCTATGTATATGACTATTGTAAAACACTTTGAACCCAAATGGCGGATAAATGACTCTTTTCCAATCAAATTAAAAAAAAAAACAGGGTAGTACAATTTTTAAAATCATAATTCAAAACAAAAGCATTTAAAAAACAGAAGGCCTTAGCCTGCTCAGTTAGTTACAGAGAATCCTGCTACTCTAATTAAGTAGTTTTGTTCTCCCGTGGGTTTGGTAGTATGATCACATTTGGCAACACAGGCGGAAACTCTGAGGAACTCACCGAAGATCTGATTAAAACCTTCAGTTTACTGTACCAGATTTCAAGCAAAAGTGAATCTGAGTCTGCTTGGGGTTGGTTTGCATTACCCAGCATAGCACCTCCTTAAAAGGCCTTTGCAACATGACTGCCTTAGCAGAGAGTCTCAGGACCACACACACATACACACGTGTGTGTGCACACGACCCAGAACAGGTCACCTCCCCCTCCCTGTGCAGTTAAGGAATGAGTAAGCAATACCTGATCCCGTAACGAAGTGTCTTCCCAAACAACGTGTCTCTTTTCTGCAATCTCTGATTCATTAACGTGAGCAGTAACTTCAGGAGAACATGAGCCTCAGTTCATACACCAAATGCAAACCACATCCATCCCTGCCATGTCTGCTGGTCTTGTGTGTGCCTGGGGTGCATTTTCTGCATGGTCTGTGTTACGTTGCATTAGCTTTCAGCTCTGTGGGTGTGCCGTTTCTGCACGCAAACGTGAAAGCATTTCTGCTGTTTCTGAAGTCAGCCCTCGCGCATGTTAGGAGTGTGTGTGTGTGTGTGTGTGTGTGTTTGCATTGTGTCTGTATTAAACCAACATGTGAATTTCAAATTATGTTTAAAAACAGTGCTATACGTGAGGCTGGCGTGAACAACTGAAGAAGTGTTCTGAAATGTCTTCTCTCCCAGAACACAAAAATGACTGCTTGTTCTTGTGTTACAAATAGGACTGTTTCCTGCAAAAGAAATGATGTAATTTAAAAAATGTTTAAATAAATTCCTCACTACTTGTAAACCTGAATCCTAATAATGAATAATGAGGAAATTCTCATTGGATTTCCTTGTAAAATACAAAGCAGTGATGAATAGATATCACCGCCACTCAGAGGTGGAGGAGGAGAGCCCTGGATGATCACATGACCCATAGGCTGAAGGCGGAGCTAAGCAGCATGGCTCCCTGGATCAGGCCAAACTTGCTCCGTGTGTACAGGTCTTGCAGATGAGGAGACATGTTTATTATAGACTGGACCTGTGTGTTTGCTGGGGATGCCAACCCCCCCCCCCCCCCCCCAACACACACACACACACACACACACACACACACAATTTACTACTTCCCCACTTCTCTGCAAGAGCTCCCAGACATGTCATATTATTCAACATGAGGCATTCAACATTTATTTTATTACATTTTCTGAAATGTATTGTATTATCATTTTGAATGCAGTAACGCTTTTTGCAATAAGGAGTGCTTTAATGCTTTGCTCGATCAAAGTGTACAAAAGTCATAAATCTATTTTTCTGAAATGTAGAAAAACAACAGGTTAACAGATTGTACCAAAACATGCCTAAATACATGAATGAACTCAATCATTCTATGAACACAGACTCTGCACACATGATTTAAGCAGCAGTATATACATGCAAAAAGAACAGTAATTTTGAAACAGACACTTGTTTGGGGTTGTTGTTTGTCATTAAAAAAAAAGTTGCCCTCAGGTCGTCTGGTTATTATTGGAGAGACATAATTTTAAAATAACATTGGCCTTTTCCTTTCAAGATGGCATTCCCTGTAACGTTGCACATCTTCTGTGGTAACATGTGACTTCATAGCAGGTAACTCAAAAATGGTCACCATACACAATGAAGAGATCACAGAATCTTGCACCTAATTCCACCAAAGTATGGCTTCAGAGGTGATTCAGGTTTTCTAACATTGTCCTGGCCACTGGAGAGTTTCCCCCAACACAAATCCTGGACGTATCGGCCACGGAGAGTTACGCGTAATTTACAGACTGCTTACGTGGAAGGGCAGCGGCTCAGTGTCGATCGGAAAAGTTGCTCTCGGCTCCAGGTTCCTTCACCAGCAGCCTTCAGAGATTCAAGACTCAGCTCCAGAGGTCTGTGTGGTGCTGCAGGTTGTAGTCCTGCAGTTTGATCTGATCCTGGATCTGGTTAATCAGGACCTGAGAAAGCATGATCCCCACCAGCTGAGGGGAGAGAGCACTCGGTTGTTTTGCCTTGGCAAATCTACCTTCCACCAATTCCTAAGAAACAGATCCTGACCGTTCTAACCCTACCACTGAGTCACGCGTGTAATGGTTCTCCCCTGGCAGGCACATACCTGAGGGATGGCTAGACCCAGTGCCAGTCCTCCCAGCACAAAAAGGTTACTGTGGATCCAGTTGACAAGCTTGTCTATGCAGCCGTTGGTGTTGATGAAGATGCCGGCTTGGACATAATCTAGCTCCTGCATTCCATGTCCACACATAGTGTTTATAACATTCTGGGGAAAAGGAGAGAGCAAAGAGAAAAATGCGAAGACCATTCTTAAAATACCTGCCAGAGCATGTTTATCTGTGATGCACAGGCCATCTTTTATAAATAATAGTGTTCTAAAATGCATTTATCTGTTACAACATACCAAACTGCCAATGAAACATTTGTAAACTTGCTTTCATTAAGGCGTCTTGCACAGTTCGGTCACATGAAAGCGGTTTTACAGATTACTTTTGACTTGGCCTATATACCAGAATTATTATGCATGAGAAATAGATACCAGCACATACTAAAATGTTGTAATTTGCACAAATTTCTCTTTTTGTTAGAAATCAATATTTTTTAAAGTGACATTTAAAAATATTAACAGTACTTAAAAATTAAATTAAATCCATCATATGTATGCCATTGCCACAGTCTGTTCACAGCGACGGATATTCAAAATTGTAGTATAGTACACAAGCTCTCCAGATGAACAGGACATTTCGGACAGAGGTCCCTTATCAGCTGTGCAAGCAAAGT
Organism: Electrophorus electricus; assembly: GCF_041902795.1. NCBI lineage: Eukaryota > Metazoa > Chordata > Actinopteri > Gymnotiformes > Gymnotidae > Electrophorus > Electrophorus electricus. Next base: position 8,698,529 of record NC_137507.1, read on the forward strand.
GCTTCTGATGTATGTCATCACAGGACTGCATCAGTGGGAGACAGATCTGTGTGATTGCCCTGCGCAACCGTAAGCTTTGCTCCAGGAGATGTTTGCCCGTTAGCCGCTCACCTCGTCTTTTGAGATCAGGCAGCAGGAGAAGGGCACGGAGCAGCGCTCCCTGCTCGGGTTCTCCGTGGAGCAGTTGAAGTACACGTTCTGGGACCAATCCAAGTAAGAGATGCCACCACAGCAGGCAAACTGAATCACACAAGACCAGACCGACATTACAGTAACGTGACGACGATTTCTGTAAGAATATGTTCATTGACCCAAATCATAAAGGCAGCTGAAGAAACTGCGTGATGTGGTCTTAACCTCTTTTTGTCCAAAGTCGATGAGATTCTGGAGGTCCAGATCATCTCTGTAATGCTCTATTGCATTGTTAATCATTTTTGTCACCTTATGACGTACCTGTTGGCAAACACACATTTTACATCATTTCATCCCTCCCCACCCACTTATTAGTTCAGTTTAAACAAATTAGCCACAGAGTGAAAAGAAAGAGACAGTCATGCGTCAATCAGAAATTACGCATAAATCCATAAATGCACAAATTAGAGGAATGCAGTAAACATACAGTAAACAGCAGGGGGCGCATTATGTCCGCTAAAGATTTTTTAAAGGGCTTTTTCAACTGAGTGAAAACGTATTCCTTTTTATCAAATACCACAGTCCTCAAGGAAGTGCTGGAAATGTTATGAGTTACTTGAGTCTAAATGCATTTAAAATTCCCATGTGGAGAGTTCCAGATCATAACCCTGAGAGACAGCTGTTCAAATGTCACTTACCTTGTCTGAGAAGACAAAACCTAAAACTCCAGAAGTGAGCTGCAGCAGAAAGATGACCGTCAAACAGATGCAGAACTGTTGGGAAACACAAACGCGAGCCAGTGGGAGAGAGGGGAGATGACCATCTCTCCACATCTGAACAAGACCTCTGTGCCCAACCGCGCTAAAAACACCACACATCCTGCAATACGAGGAAGGGTGCAGTGAGCAGGGATTTAACTAGCATTCTCTTCTTTGGAGGTATCAAAACGCCATAAACGGTGAGGGGAAATATAACGGGTGCTGGAAATACAATCAGATGACACCTGGGTAAGGTTCAGCACCTCCTGAGACCCCTTTTAAAAAGTCAGTTGTGTATTCGTACCTGCTCATAAACATTAACCAACCTTCACTGGTCCGCTGTCTCCTGATCTCCAGTGCAGTCAGCTGTTGCGCCCACTCTTTGGATACCCCACCCAGCCCCCCGCAACGGCACCTCACAAACATCAATGCGCGGCGTCGGTTCTGTGCCAAGGTCAAACACTAACCGTCTGCAGGAGGCAGATGTTTTCTCTGAGGGAGCCCACACAACCACAGAAGGTGATGAGGAACATAAGAATTCCCACAGCGATCAGGAGGACAGAGGGGTCCATGGTTAAACAGGCCATAGCCGTCTCTGCATAGCGCTCCGGCGAAAAGAACAACAGCGATTGATTATTAGCATTGGACTGTGAGTAAGACATTTGGTCATGTTGACACTAACAGAAAAAAAAATTATTATTATTATTATTATTATTATTAAACTCATTAACAAATGCTGAAACAAGACAGCAGGAAATGACCAAACTATACTTTGTGCATTACACAACTGAAACCTATGGAGGAAAATACATTTTAAGAGGGCACTTTTCTCTCCGTCAACAACAGGAAACATAAGAGCCTTATAGGACACACATTAACTACACAAATGTTTTACCCAAGCATGGAGCTAATTTTCATACATGTGTTTCACTGTAAGGAAATGCAACCTCCAGTTTACCAGCATTTTTCTTAGAAAATAAAAATTGCACAATTCTGTGCACGCAACACCCTCTAAATATAAACATAAATTGTACTGTTCTCTCTTTTACAGAGCCAAAACGCGAGCAAACTTTTTCTGCAATTTACTCCTATTCAGTAGAGTACACTGTTTTACACTAATCCAAGATTAGTTTAGCAGTTTAGAATGGCCATGGTTCTACGGGAAGGCAGAGGCTGCTCCGAGCTCAGAGATCTCCGAGTCACCGTGTTTCGTGATCCTGGCGTACACACCAATGGACATCAGCACCAGTGAGATGATCTGTGGTGGAAAACAAAACAGAGACAGGCATTAGCAGCTCCTGTCTTCGTAGTTGTTTTGTTTTTATTTTATCTACATATTCCAGATTACAAATACAATTTTCATCATGTGACAGAGCTCTTAATCCAGAACGACTTGCATGTAACAGTATGACAGTGTGTGTGTGTGTGTGTGTGTGTGTGTGTGTGTGTGCTCCCAGGGAAACAACCCTAATGCCTTGGTCCTTGTCCTAACTGCTCTATCAGGTGACCTACAGGAGTACAAGAACAGGCAAATATACTGTGCAGTATGTACATACACTATAGTGTATATACTATATACATGTAGCACTATATAAGCAACTAACTTAAACAGGACGAGGTGAGGAGTTTGCGTCTACAAGTTTTGCAAGAAACGGTTTCCCTTATTTCTATTCACAGGACACCCAAATGGCGCATGTTTACAAAGGCCGCAATGCACAGGCTTTTAAATGCATCACCATTAGTGTACAATTTTTAGAAAAGATGTCACGAGCAGGACAGTTTAAATACCTCACAAGGAGAAGTCCTGGATTAGTGTGCTAAATTAGTAAAGGGAATGCTACATCCTCGATCACTGACTTGATCTTGAAGTGAGCCCTGACTGAAGCAGAAAGCAGAAGACACCTGTTGCTTAACCAGAACATCCTACAGAGAGAAGCAAGCCCAAGTATTTGTGTTTCACTTCTTTCACACAGTGTAAAATATTGAGGTTCTTTGAAACAAAGCAGTTTCATCCTCACATAACTCGGTTGTAAGATCACGATAGCGGTACTTTAGCCAATGGCTTGCAATTAAACACAAGATACTGCATGCTACCGCGGTTTCAACATGCCTTGGTCTGTTTTCCATTCTTCCACCATCTAGATCAGAGGACAGGAAGGAAAAATTCCATGAGAGTTTGTCCAATAGGTTTATACCAGTTTCGACTTGCTTTTTCCAAAAGATTACTTACCACCACACAACATCCTACAGCCTTTAACCAATTTTCAACCAGTTTGGAAAAACTAAATTAATATTTGATCGCAATTGAAAATCAGTTAAGTAACTGTGTGGCTCTTCAGCATGATAAATATTTATTCCGCTTTTCAGACTGATTTCAATCATTTAAGTAGAAGAGAACCCACAGGTGGAAATCTCTGGTTACACAAACACGTCTGATGGGGTTTTTTCGAGTGTTTGAGTGTTTTTGTACTGCGACAGTTTGAGCGGAGTATTGCCAGTGCAGTGACAGACTCTTTGGGACTCTCTTTTAAGCTTGCTCACAGTTGCACACTGTGAGGGCTCTTTGTTAGGTGAAGCTATCGTCAGCAAACAAATCCATAACAACAGTGAAAGTTTATCCAAGTTTTTTCCTACGTGGTGGGTGTCAATCTTGATTAAGTGGCTTTAGCCATTCAAACTCTAAATCTGTGAATTTCTAATTAATTAAAGAAAAAAGGCAACACTAGCACCAACCGCCCCCCCAAACAAACAAACAAACAAAAACATCTAACCAAACAAATACAAACACTCAGTATCAACCTATGAATAAATGAGACTTGCTGCTTAGCAACAGCAAAACACTCTTTGTAAAAGTTGTAAATGAAGACTGTCAAAAACTAGATAAAAGGAGTTTTATTTTAATGGTTCTCTGTGTAAGTTAATTTAAATTCAAATCAGATATGCTTTATTTTGCTGTGTACTATACATGACAGACTATTATGCACTGATTTCAAACTGCAAGTTGTTTCAGGTCAAAGTCCATCTCAAATGAAGAATACTATAACGTGGCCTTTAAGAAATAATATTAGACAAGGCTCCAGTACCATGTACCAAAGGCAGTCCTTGTTCCAGGATACCTCCTTATTACTGGTAGATGCTTGGTGCCCTTGCAACGCAATTGCAATAATGTTTGTAGAACTGTTAGTGTTGCTTAACCACTCAACATTACTCTGAACTACGGAAGATGTCTGAATGTTAACTTCCTCAGTGATTAAGCAAACCAAATCTCCAGTGCATGTTAAAACTTGCTATCGGCTGATGGTTTGTAAAAAGAAGACAGAACAACACTTATAAAGATTATTAATCATTACCCAAAGTGCACAACACCCAGCTAAAAGCGACACGGTGCTCGTGTCTGACTGGAGCGCATGTGCTTTAGGTTAGTGCAGGGGCAGGTGTACTCACCCAGAATAACGTGTTAAAGAAGAACAGCAAGTATTTCACAACCGGACTGACGAAGGTGAAGTCTTCCTCGCTCGGCGAAACGTCTCGCTTCCCTGCCATCGTTGCGCGTGCAAACTGTTTGCTTGCGCTGGATCGCGAAGACCTTTGCTGTCGTTTCGGAGGAGGCGGCGCTCGTGCCCCGGGGGTGCAGGTTTCACGCGGACCCGAACCTCGCCACTGCGCGCGCAGCTCCTGATTCAGTGGGATGAGCTCGCGCAGTCTGCGCCTCCGGGCCGCGCGGGTGGTCGCTACAGAAGGGGCGTCGCCTCCTCGCGAGTGCGCTTACACACCTGGGCCCGGTCACGCGCGTAATGAAGGGCAGCACGGGGGTTCAAACCCGCTACACATGGAACATGCGCTTAAGGAAACCCTGACTACAGTGTCCTCCAGGCTTTTAAACCGCCGTGAACTAACTGTCTCTGCCAAAAAAGATTTAAAATATTGTGAGTTAAGCTTAATGAGTCTGTAGAGAGTTCACTTTTATTTAATGACAGCAATCAGATTTCAAACAATAAACACCATTTGTCTTCATATAAATTACTCATAAAAGTAATCAAAGGAAGTAAGTAGAACTAGGTCTGTACAAATATCGAAACATTTCCTCTGGAAGAAAACGCTTGACTTCTCACTTTTTTTTGGTAGATTTTTACTACATTTCTGTGACTGTCGATTACACGAGCTTTAGTACTTTTTCAAAGAGGAATGAGTTCATAGAATGGTTTAAACACACTGAAAGGAGTGTTTACTGAAGTTCTGCCACGTATTGAACTCAAACCTCTCCGGAGCCCTGAAAAGAGGGCCCTCTGGAGCCCAAGTGCTCTCCCAACACCCCAGCAGCTCCCATTCAGCAGAGCTGTGTGAGAGCCAGCCAGACTGGGGGCGGTGGGACTCCTTCTGGAGACTGCCCGCCAGAGAATGGACCCCTTGTTAAAAACGGCCTTTCTGTGGCGCTCTCAAAGCATCGCCGGGTTTGTCAACCTGCTGAGCCGCTGCATGCCTTCACGACATCGCTGCTCAGTGCTCCGCTCCGATAGTGCTGCAGTGGCAGCTGGCCCACTGCTGGGACACCTCGCAAACTGAAGAGCTTTTTGTTTGCTGTCTGCTGGGGCTTGAGAGACTAATGACGGCTTACCCTCAAAGGATAAACGCTGGAGAAATGCAGCAACACAAAGTTGTTATCGTGTGTGTGTGTGTGTGTGTGTGTGTAATATGGGTATTTATAAATGTGTGTGTATATATATATATATATATATATATATATAAACGTGTGTAAAAGTGTGTAATATGTAAATGTGTATTTATAAATATATATATAAAGTGTGTAAAATGTATTTGTGTGTGTATCTATGTAAAAGTTTGTAAATGTATTTATAAATGTTTGTGTATATATATATATATATATATATATATGTGTGTGTGTGTATGTAAAAAAGTGTGTAAAAATGTAAATATATTTTTAACATTTGTGACTTATTAATTTCAAAAGGATGGAGCATTATCTCTATGTATCAAAATATGATACCATCCTACTAATGTGGAACAGTTAAAAGGACCTTCTTTGCAGTATATAAATATTTTATTTGTTTTATCAGGATTTTTAGCTGACGTGTTCCTTTAAGGTTTTAATAGGAAAGGCTTTCAACTTTTCTTGTTGTCTGTTTCTTTGAAACTTATCCTAACTAAACATATATAACAGAAAAAAAAATCAGGAAATGAATTAACTATACTTTATTTAGTGTATAAACGGGGGGGAGTAGTGTCAAACAGGCAACAATGTAAATATCAGTTTATTAGAAAGTTTATTAAAAATTCATACAGATCTTGTATAACCGCTTTTGGTGAGGCTTTAGGTCTCAGTGTAGCAGCAACTGAACACAAATGCATTCCAAGATGTTTAGTTCATTGCTGACTTCAAAATAGCAAATATTGATGATTGGTCTTTTGGACTTGAGTGCATGCATCAGCTACAGCCTGGAACACGTCGCTTCTGCGTGGACTCGAGAAACCCACACGCGCTCTGGAGATAAGCTAAATCTTGTACACTTGTTGATGTTTTGGTGAGATGTTGTCGTGAAGTTATTTTGCTGTCAATTCTATAAGACTAACATATTATAGATTACAGAAGACAACCAATATAAGCCTGTTAGGTCGTGTTAGGAATGTTCAAATGACGTGTAGTAATTACCCAAGTCCTAATATGCAGCTCCAAGATTCTCACCTGCTGTGAAACTGGATTTACACTTGCCTTGTTAACCATGATTTCCTTTCATGGTCTTAGCTCTACTGTTTTTAAGAATGGATGCCACGTGGATAGCACACATCACTGTTTGAGCACAGGCAGCTCTCTGGGTTTAAAGTAGGCTTGGGATATTCCCATGGCATAAATGTACACTTTGGAGTCCACCACAATTTTCTCCTTCTTCATTAGCTCTAAAAAACATAAGAAAGAGAATAATAATCAGGCACTGCATCAAACCAGTACTGATCAGAGACAAAACTCAAGCAGACCCCTATATAAAAACAGCCTAGGCCTATTCCCAGTGTTCCCCAGGCTAGGCCTATTCCCAGTGTTCCCCAGGCTAGGCCTATTCCCAGTGTTCCTCAGGCTAGGCCTATTCCCAGTGTTCCTCAGGCTAGGCCTATTCCCAGCGTTCCCCAGGCTAGGCCCCAGACAGTTCGCTGCTTTACTCCATCTCAGCTCCTAGTGCACCTGTTGTACCTGTTCAAAGTTACTTGGTTCAGGCATTCAAGGAGATGCACAAGACATGTAGACTGTCAGGTGGTCCTCAAGAACTGTATAAATTATAAATTCAGTCTGTATTTCTGCACAATGTCTAATCCAATTCTAATCCAAGACTTGTTAAAATCTGAAAGCTATGAGAAGCACCAGGACACAGAATGATCCTCACCATTAATTTTCTTTTGAAATTCATCTAGAGGCAGAAGAATGACTTCCACAAACTCTGGAAAAAGAGAAGTTATGTTCTTCAAAAACTAAGACAGCAAAATGTTACTAACTATACAGATGACTTTGAACATTTAGTAACATTTTGATAGGACATAAAATTTACCTCCATCACCTAAAAATAACAAAAAAGGGGAAAACAAAAATAAGTGATTACATTTTGCTCAACTCTGGTTGAAAATCATAGAACACAGTGCTGTTATACAGCATATTTCATTAACGCAAATACTAAGCTACTTACCCAGCTGCTGAGAGGGGTTTATGTTTTCTATATCGTCGCCATTTATGTTGACCATCACAATCTGAGTGGTACAGTTAGAAAGGCCCGGGTCAAGGCATGTGACTGACCGGACAAGATGGGAGAAAGAGAGAGAAACAATCAAAGAGCAGTAGACAGAAAAATACAGTCGACATACCTGAGCAGCACCAAACACTGCGTTTTAGACTTGCGCCATGTCAGGTGGTTTACCTGGAGTGACCCCAACCACTTCTCCCTTATAGCCAGTCTCTTCTTTCAGCTCTCTCAGTGCAGCAGTCTCAGCACTCTCTCCGTCATCAAGAAGACCTGCGCACACACACACACACACACACACACACACACACACACGCACTACATCAGAGCGTAGACCTGACACACACACACACTACATCAGAGCGTAGACCTGACACACACACACACTACATCAGAGCATAGACCTGACACACACACACACACACACACTACATCAGAGCATAGACCTGACACACACACACACACACACACAACATCAGAGCATAGACCTGACACACACACACACACACACACAACATCAGAGCATAGACCTGACACACACACACACACACACACAACATCAGAGCATAGACCTGACACACACACACACACACACACACAACATCAGAGCATAGACCTGACACACACACACACACACACACAACATCAGAGCATAGACCTGACACACACACACACACACACACTACATCAGAGCATAGACCTGACACACACACACACACACACACACTACATCAGAGCATAGACCTGACACACACACACACACACACACTACATCAGAGCATAGACCTGACACACACACACACACACACACACACACACACACACTACATCAGAGCATAGACCTGACACACACACACACTACATCAGAGCATAGACCTGACACACACACACACACACACTACATCAGAGCATAGACCTGACACACACACACACACACACACACACACACTACATCAGAGCATAGACCTGACACACACACACACACCAGAGCGTAGACCTGACACACACACACCAGAGCGTAGACCTGACACACACACACACACACCAGAGCGTAGACCTGACACACACACACACCAGAGCGTAGACCTGACACACACACACACCAGAGCGTAGACCTGACACACACACACCAGAGCGTAGACCTGACACACACACACACTACATCAGAGTGTAGACCTGACACACACACACGCAATACGTCACAGTGTAGACTGGAAACACATGCGCAATACATCCCAGCGTAGACCAGAGACAAAATGCATTTTGTATTATCACTACTTGTATAGTATAGTAGTTCATTGTAAAATGACTCCTCATACCTGCAGGAAACTCCAAAGTGTAGCATCCCATTGGTGGCCTAAACTGCTTTACCAAGACAACACAGTCTTTATGCAGGGTCCTCTTCAGTATGGCGATGAGTTCCACACCTTCAGATAAAAAAAGGGTCAAACAATATGTTCATTATAGATTCTGCAGTAAAGGCAGCACTGGAGATTAGGAGCACACCGTCTGTAGCAGTGTGGACTTGTCTTGTTGTTCTTTTTGCTGTTTCCCATGTTCTGGAGGGAGAATTGGAGAAGAACACAGTTGCCCATTAATCCAGACATGTCAAGTACAGGTGACCAAGTACAGGTGACCACACATACATACCTTGTATTTCCAGAGGGGTCCATGTACACAGTCTTCTCAAGTTTCACCCATTTTCCACTAACAATTACCTAAAACACATTTCCACAGTTATATAGATCAGAATGAATTTAAATCTTAAATTGAAGGCACGGTGCTTCTCCAGATGAAATACCTCCGTCTGAATAATCCTGTTTTTCTGGAAAACTTGTGTACTACTATGCAATTATTCCTCATACAGTACCAGTCAAACGTTTGGACACACCTGACTGAACGTTAGGTTATCATAGTCTTAAAGGCATAGTAATCGAATGGTTTATGCCTAAATTTATTATAATACACACTTTAATAGTGAAAGTTGATTACCTATAAGATAGATGAATAGCATACAAAATAAAGTAATAAAATAACAATACAATTAAAATGACCCCTCAACAAATAGTTTTTAGTGCCTCATACATGTATATACATATATACACATACACACAGTAGGCCAATAATTCAAATCCCAGAGAAGTGGCCTGTTAATCTGCTAATCTCACCTCCTCCTTGAGGACGTGCGGTTCTGTGGTGTCTTTCTGTGGACAGCTCATCCTGCCTGTGAAAAACGCGAAATACTCTGAACACGCAACAACAAAGTAACGAACCACGTAGACAGATGATCGCTAGATTACAGATGATCGTCTAAGTGTCACTACTCCAAACCCAGTGAAAGGCAGCAGACATGCACTCTGCGTCTCACTCACATGTGACCCACCTCATTTGCAGCGTCCGCACGCTTAATATTCCCCCGTCTGACCATGACCTGTAATTAGTCCTCCTGACGAGTAATTGGATTTTATTTGCCCAGAATAAAATTTAAACTAATTTTATATAATTGCCGTTTACATAAATCGATACATAAAATGCAACGGTTTAGAAGAATAATGTAGGAACTATTCCGGCTGGGGTTTTGTTGGGTAGGAGCCCTTTAATGTTGCACATTAAAAACCACCGACGGTGCAGCATGAAGAAAGAGCAGGTTGTAAGCTGTCAGTTCTCCGTTTGGTACCCTTTATTTAAGAAGCACACGATTAAGAGGTAAGACTGCTGGGTCATGTTTGCTCAGATGTGCTTCCACTGAACGGAAATGTAGTTAATCTAACTTGAGCGCCAGTCTTGGCAACTGCTGTATATATACATGGAGCCTTGGCTAAGGGTGGTCACTTTTAAAACGTTTCTTTCTTTCTTTACTTTGCTAGCTTGATTCTGCCTCTGCCTCCGAATGTAATCGATTATCTATTGGATGATGGGACCCTCGTGGTTTCTGGAAGGTGAGAGCCTCTGTATTTAAGTGGACAGACAGCATTTTGTTGTCGTTAGTGCCCCCGATTAACCGAATGGTCGTTTTTGAAGTGCTGACTGCAGCCACCAGCGCCCACAAATCAATAACAGTGACTCCGAGCAGGAGGGAGATGTTCAGGTATGTCATTTCAACTGTGCTTAGGAGGAATGAAATGTTCCTTTGAACAGAGCCTACTCATACAGATTAAATGGGCTGTGTGCATTTTTATATTACTGTTCATATATGTTTATATATAGTTAATATAGTTATAATTGGTAACATTAATTTATAAAGTGTGCTCATTTAGAAAGTGTTGTCTCCCTTTTGTTAGGTATTTATGTTTACAGAGTAAAGTAGATGTCTTTTACATCAATACCTAGCAGCACTGTAAGCCTGTAAAACATCTAGTCATGCCTCATCTGTGAATGAAATATTTAAATGTTTATTCCCAATGTCACAATACTTTTCTTTTGCCAGTGGTCTGATGATGAGACAACAACAGTAGTCACAGTAAGTAATTCTTACCTAAATCTGCAACTCTATCATCAAGGACTGAACTGTGTGTATTAAACACTGTCAGGGGTCACATAGTGGTGGTGGTATTATACACAATTCCATGACGCTGACGATGGCCAGCATTGAAAACATTGAAAATGTATTTATTTATTTTAAACAACATAGAAGAATTCAGCATAGACAAGAGAGGCTGCTAAGGAGTCTGGGAATATGACTTTTGTTAAGTAAGGCATTATTGAAGAGTATGTATGAGGAATGTGTTATTGAGTTCTGGACCCTACACATAATAGTAAGTTACTACTAAGTAATAGGATCCCATATGTACAGCTTTGTGTTTCACATTCAAAATGCATGGTATGTTTAACTGGGTTTAAATAGTAAATACTTTTTCACAGGCACCAGAATTCCCAGAATTTAACTCAAAGGTGCAAGAAGCAATCAATGCTCTGGATGGGCGGGTCTTCCCTAAACTGAATTGGAGTGCGCCACGGGTGAGTCGGGTATAACTTTCATTCCTAATTCCTGTAAATATAATTCCTCTACCTGCCAACTTGATCCTGCCCCCACGACTGTTCTTAAGAAGTGTTGCTCTGCTATTTCTGCTTCCATCTGTCATCTTATCAATGCATCCCTTACCTTAGGTTGTGTTCCTTCAGCTCTCAAAACCTCAGCTATCACTCCCATTCTTAAAAAAACCTGGACTAAATTCTGCACTTCTTGATGATTATTGGCCCATTTCCAATCTCCCCTTTCTGTCCAAGGTATTAGAAAAAGTTGTATCTTCTCAACTGCAGTCTTTCTTAAATAGACAGGCTCTGTTTGAACCTTTTCAGTCTGGTTTCCGTGCCATGCACAGCCCTGAGACAGCCCTCTCGTGTGTTCTAAATTATCTTCTCTCTGCTGATTCTGGTGACCTGAGTATTCTCCTTCTAGATTTAAGTGCTGCATTTGACACAATTAAGATGCTCATCGCCTGCCTCTCAAGCATTGGCATTACTAACATGGTTCTCGAATGGTTCTCGTCCTATATTTCTAATAGAACACATTATGTTGTTTTAGGTAAATCACACACTGCTACTGTCACTCCAGGTGTTCCCCAGGGATCAGTCCTTGACCCTCTCCTGTTCATTATCTATATGATACCCCTTGGTCAGATTATCCACAGGCATGGTCTTCATTTACACTGTTATACGGCTGACACTCAGATCTATATTAACACCAAGGCTAACACTACCCTACCACCTCCTGTTTTATTCTCCTGTATCCAAGATCTCAAGCAGTGGATGAGCATAAACCACTTAAAACTCAAAATATCAAAATTCTCCAATCTTAAATTAAATCTGGATGGTATCTTGATTAGTTCCTCATCCACGGTTAGGAACCTTGGACAGTCTTTGACTCCTCTCTTTCTTTTGAACCCCACGTAATGTCTGTGGTCAAAAATGCCTTTTTTCACCTCCGTAATATTGCTAGGCTTAGGCCCATGCTCTCTACACATGACGCTGAGACCTTGGTTCACACCTTCATCACCTCCCATCGTGATTAATCTAACTCTCTCCTCATTGGCATCCCTAACAAAACCATCCGCTCACTTCAACATGTCCAAAACTCAGCCGCAAGAATCCTCCTTCATATAAGGAATCGCTCCTAGTCTACATCAGCTACACTGGCTCCCCGTCCATGAACGCATTCAGTTCAAAAGCTCCTTTTGTTCAAAGCTCTGCGCGGTCTTGCACCTCCCTATCTATCTCAACTCTGACACCATTACTGCCCCACCTGTACACTTCGGTCCTCTAATGCAGGTCTCCTCTCCATCCCCAAGTTTAGACTGGTGTTTGTAGGAGGCAGATCCATAGTTTTGGGGCTGTGCAACTAAAGGAACACTTTACCTCAATCTCTCCATCTCTGCTCCACACGCTCCTCCTTCAAATCTCAACTTGACACAAACCTCTTTTCTTATCCGTATTTGTTAGTGTTGTCAGTTTGATTTATTTACTTTAATTTATTTTTTCCACTATCATTGTAAAACGACCTTGTCTGTGAAAGGTGCTATATAAATTGTTTTTGTTGTTGTTGTTGTTGTTGTTGTTGTTGTTGTTGTTATAATAACCTTTATATTATACATCATGCTCATTATAGCAAAGCGTGTGACAGCAAATAACCCATTTGTTTCTCACCATGTCCTTCTCTTTCACAGGACGCTAACTGGATTGCTCTGAATAGCTCTCTGCAGTGTCAGAGTCTGAGTGACATCTTCCTCCTCTTTAAAAGTTCTGACTTCATCACACGTGACCTTACACAGCCGTAAGTGGACGACGTTCTTTCTAGCGAACGGTTCACGTTCACGCCGAACCTGCGCACAGGTCTTGTGGTCAGTAGTTAATTGCAGTTTTGTGACACTGATGGCAGTTTGCTCTTCTTTGGCAGGTTCCTCCAATGCAACGATGACTCTCCAGACCCAGTTATAAACTATGAGGTGAAGCATACATGCACTAATACTTACTGTAGTACCAATGAGTGTACTTGTAGTTTGAGAAGGGGGGCAAAACGTGGGGGGGAAAAACAACAGGAAATAAGAAACACTCACTAGCAGCTACTGAAATGAGCTGGAAATGAATGTGTCCATCATTTCCTGACTGGCATGCAATTTCTAGCAAGTATGTATTTTGTGCAGCATCCATTAGAGGGCAGTAGAGTTTTGATATTTTTATATTATATATATTTTATATTTATATATATTTATATATATTTTATTAGATTTTTATATATTTTTTATATATATAAAGAATATCACACATTAAAATTAACTGTTAAACAGTTCATTAATTTAAAATTTTATATATATATATATATATATATATATATATATATATATATATATATATATATATATATATATAAATAAAATTTTAAATTAATGAACTGTTTAACAGTTAATTTTAATGTGTGATATTCTTTAGTCATCCACTACTGTGGTCTTTCACAGTCTGATAGTTAAAATCAACAACAATGGTATATTGCTATAAATCTTTTCCAGCAAAAAACTTTGAATGCAAGTGACCTCTAGAATCAGCTGTAGAGCCCCCCTTTAAATTTATTTTTTTTTATTTTTTTTTAATCTCTGCATGAATGCACATGGACCAGTGGGTGTACTGATGTACTGTTGGTGCCTATTCCAGGTCTTCCTGTCTTAGGCACTAATGTATAAGGAGTGAATGCAGCCCTGTGTCTTGTCAGAATGTGCTATTGGAATGCACTGCTGGAACTGGAACGTGCTGAGGTCTTTTTATGAGGAGGGGCGAAAGACTGTCTAGCCTGTAAATACCTGTTTAAAAAAAGTTTTATGGGACAGGAATTTTTTTCCTGCTGGGTTCTGGGAGCCCTATGAGTAAAACGCGACAAACTGCTTTGGTATCCTCTGGAATTGTGATGATGCTTTATGTAATTTGACACTCCTGTTCTATAGTATTATAAGGAGAATTTTTAAAACCACAAACCACCAGAGCAGGTGTGGCATAGAAAACTCTTTTGGCAGAAAGTAATCCTCCTTTTCCTTTGGAAATTGCTCCATAATATCTAAGTATCCAACTAGATAAAAAATTTTGGAGTGTTTTGTGTTTTTACCCTTAAAACCATAGAATCCACAAGTGTGGTTGACTGGGCCTTTATATAAAGACTTAATTAAAGGCAAGACTGTTAATCCTCTTAACTGGCTCGGTGTGGAGCTGCATGCTTTCCATGTACCTTGTCACACCTTGTTTATATCTGCATTTTGTTTGTCTGTGGTTTCCTGGGTTGTCCCCTCTTTTCCAGCTAGTGTTGAGGAAGTGGAGCGAGCTCATTCCCGGAGGAGAGTTCCGCTGCTTTGTGAAGGAAAACAAACTTATTGGTATGGAATACACACGCGTGTTACTTTAATGTTCAGGTTTTGTTTGCAGTAACTCCGACTTGGACATGCTGCCTTTACTACAGACGTTAATGTTAATCTGGCTGTCAGTGGGCGGGTTGGTGTGTGAAGTAACGGTGCGTTCACAGGCGTCTCTCAGAGAGACCACATCCAGCATTACCAGTACATCTCCAAACAGGAAGCGAGCATCACCTCTTCTATACTGCAGTTCTTTACGGACAACATCCAGCACCAGTTCCCCGATGAGGACTGTGAGTGACTTTTGTTGGACTACAGACAGGAAAGGACGACCGTAGCACGATTTCTGTTGATGTTCTGTTTGTGTGTTTTTTCTTTCGTTCTTTCTCCCTCCAGTTGTCTTGGATGTTTACAGAGACAGCATGGTGAGTAATAAAAGCACATGAATATTTCATCATGTAGTGTACTGAGCATGTTCAGTGATGACCTACCTACTGGACAGGTAAGGGCAGTCTTGATTGTGTGAATGTTTTTGTTTTTCTTTCTAACAGGGGCACGTATGGATCATTGACTTTAATCCATTCGGTGAGGTCACAGACTCCTTGCTTTTCACGTGGGAGGAGCTGATGTCCGAAAACAAACTTGCAGCTAGTCACACAGAGGATGGCACAACGCTACAAGTATAACATGCCCCCGATTTCACCATGCATGAATAACTAATAACTTTAAAATGTTACATGCACAGTTGCATTTCTGTCTACCTGTTCTGAAGTTGCTGGGTATGTTGAGCGTGTTGTCTTACGCCATCAGGATGGTCCTGCTTTCCGGTACACCACCAGCGAAGTGACAGTCCAGCCAAGTCTGTGCTTGTCACACAGAATCCCACGAGACTTCTTGGACCTGTCCACTGGGGAAGACGCATACAAGCTCATCGATTTCCTCAAACTGGTGAGCAAGCCTGAGAGTTGTCAGACTAAAGGGATCCAACGCGAAGTGTTAACGGTGAACAAAGTGAGTGGGAGTTAGCAGTGGCAGTCATGTATGAGCTTTTTAGCATAGTGTGACTGACACAGTGGCAGCCACATAAGGTGACGTTTTCTCTTCAGTAATTATTGGTGGGGGGTGGGTAACCTTCCCATTGTGCTTTTCTTTTCATTACAGCAAAAGGGACAACAGGAGGAAGAGAATTCGGAGGATGAAACTGAGCCTGATGTGAGCGTTCCATGAGATGAAGGAAGAGATGTAGTATGTCCCAGTGACCCAGTGGGTTTCCAGTGGTTCACATAGCAACTCCTATTTTTGCATCCTCAGTTGTTGTGGGTTTTTTTTGTTTGTTTTTTTAAAAACTTGATTAGGGACATTTGTTCATTTAGGTTTGAACAATGACAATACTGTAGGCTTGAAAAGAGGGATGTTACCAAAATGTTATAGCCTAGCATCATGTGAAGAAGTTCTCCATTGATACCCGAGTGGTCTTGTATAACAGTGTGTGTTTCAAGAACAAAAGACTGGGTCATTGGGGATCTTTGACATGAGCCAGATCTCCTTCTACCTTTTGTACATTTAAAATAGTAATATTCATGGAATCATATTTAATCAGTACAGCCCAAATACTTTGATCTTAGACTGTATATTTGTAAAGGTAGTTAAGTGTTGGCCATTGGGACTTTGTTTAAAATAAATTACTGTACTTGCAGTATGGTGTTTCCATTAAGTTTTACTTTACTTTTATATTGTGTTGTTGCTTAGCTGGAAAATGAAAGCTACATGTCTCTAATAGTTTAAGTGAATTAAAATCACACAGAAGCTGAAGCGTAATTCTACTCCAGGCCTATGGAAGCTGTGCTCATGAGGGTTCCACATATCTACTTAGATTGGATATGTTCCTCTTCTTCATTCCAGTTGAACCATGAGCTAAATTTGGCAGGGTAAGCCAAGTCACCTTTTAAGCAAATCAAATATGTATGTATTTAAAAAGTGTCTTTGGCTATAACCGTGGGTCTATAATAAAGGTTCTTTATGGGTCTGTTGATGCATCTTTCGCTGAATTCTGACAGGTACTTAAAGCTCCACCTGGATTCAGGTTGCAGGTGTGATGACAAAGTGGCCAATCTGTGACATTACGTGTGTTATATGTAACTGCAAGTGCAAACTCCAGGACCAGGATTTGTCTTGTGGTCCAGAGTTGTGCAAATTTATCATTTCCTCACTGTAGTAGCTTAATTTCACCCACTAAACAACTCATCTCATAAAGTGCTAAAAGCAAAATGAAATGTATACAGAAAAAGTAATTTGTGGGGGGGGAAAAAAAAGACATGAAATTTAGAATTTAAAATCTTTATTAGAACAATACAGCAGATATAAATGTTCTACCCAGACACCCAGAATTTGTGTGCTTAAAAAACAAATAGTATGCAACTCTTGCACATCAATAATAAATTAATTTTAAAAATAATTATTTAAAAGCCTCCTCAATAGTAACCCATTGCGTGGTGAGTCAAGGCCTTGTACTGGTGGTAAAGTGATGGTCCAGAGATGGTGGCGTCACTACGTGGGTGGACTGGTAAAACGAGATGACGTCACTTACGAGAAGCGTTCTGACAGGTGGGCGTGGAGTCTATGGGTAAGTCTCGCCCCCTAGAGGGAGCCTCTGTATTGCACCTGCGTTAGATGATGGACTAGTGTCCAGAGGAAATACATTGCCCTTTTAGCCATTTTGTATACGTTACAGTACTACTGTACTAACTACTGAACGGCCAGTTCATTTCGCTAACCCACCCACGACAATATTGACTCCATATACAGCCTATATTCTTTCAGCTATATCCCCCTCCTATTAGCAGCTATTGACATTAAGTCAGTACAAGCTAACTGGGTAGGTAACCTGGGTTGTCCACCATCCGTGTCATCAACAGTT
Source organism: Electrophorus electricus (assembly GCF_041902795.1). NCBI lineage: Eukaryota > Metazoa > Chordata > Actinopteri > Gymnotiformes > Gymnotidae > Electrophorus > Electrophorus electricus. Next base: position 8,716,407 of record NC_137507.1, read on the forward strand.
CAACAACCGCGATGTCCGTTAATCCGGTTCACGTTAACGGCGCTATTGGCCGGTATATAGCCGTTAAGAGTTCAATGGTGACGCAAGGTTGGAGAGCTCGTGGCTAATGATCCCCGAGTTTACTAAAGCTCTTCAACACGTGTGAAACGGCGAAGATCCGAGTTTGGTGCACACAACGTCATCACTTGGCCTTTTTTTTACAAAACGATCACAAATTTCTCCTGAGTGAGTTGTCCCGTCTCTTTGGGTTTTTTTTTTTGCCGACAGAAAGCCCGTGTTTACACTGACCACTATGGGTTCTCATCCGACCCAGACTGTGGCAAAAGATGAAATCTATTACCCAACAAAACTCTGTGACCTACAAGTCCGCTGTTTCTGTGTTAGGAAGAGGCAGGCCGTCAGCGAAAGCTGTAACTGAAGTGCGGGAGCAAATAATAATGATAATAGCTAACAAAATGGATAACAAAAGAACCCAAACAAACAAAAACAAAGCATTTAATATCCAAAAGCCGCATACTATAGCTCAAGAAGAAAACACACCGAGACAGTCTCGGTCTCTCTATATAAACCACCATGTTCTTCATATCTGAATACTTCAGCAGACCTTATAAGCAATGAAAAACATATATGAGGTGGATTTTCCATTTAGGTGGAATACTCTGAAACCTTGCCTGTGAAAGCAGACAAACCTTGACTGGCTGTAAGAAGCAAGAGGCTGAAACAACACCTCAAGGCCTGGGTCGTGAGCATCTGCTCTGGCATCTGTTTCTATAAACATTGCCTGTCTGGCCTCATGTGCCTGGGTCATTCTTTGCCAGAAACACTCTCTCCTACTACTGGCTACTCGTGGACACTAGTGGACTGAGGTCTTCTTGGTCAGCAGTTCTTCTTACTCATGAGTGGATCTAGGGATACAGACCTGTACTAAAACCAGGAATTATTCTCTATAACCATAATTGCAGCAACAGTATAAGATCACTCATAAAAAGCCTCCAAATGTTTCTGAAGTCTGCTGTTCCCTCTACAACCCCTGTACACAAAGATATTTATAATTCAAGCTACAGTGCGTTTGAGGAACCGAGGCCCCTTCATCTGTGCTCTTCAGGTCTCTCTGCTCCTGTCTGTAAGGGTGCAATAGATCCACTTTTTTTTTTTAAAAAACACGTCACTCTTTTCTCTCAGTTTAACAATATTATGATAGTTATTTATTTATTTTTATGGTTTTTTGTTTGTTTGGTTTTTTTTGCAATTTTCTCATGTTTGTATAAATCTATATAACCCAAATGTAGAAATCTTATTTACATTAAAAACATTTTATAACAGTTAAAACAACTCGCATCCTTGGAAAACCTCACTCTTAAGCCTCCCCCCCCAGCCACCGAATGTTCACAAACGGCAGCTGAAACTGCCGATGCTCAAACCAAAGTGTTTCTTGCACCTTTACAAATTTTAAGAAATAAATTATATATCTTATTCAGTATTTCACAATCTATCCGCCCTCAACTCGTGTCCACTGAATTACTTGATGCATTTTATTTGATGCAGATAAAGTGAAGAGAGAAAGAACAAGTAAATAAAAACCAACAAATCAAAGTTAAAAAAAAAAAAGAAAAAGAAAGAAAGAAAGAAAACCAGAAAGAAAACAAAACCCTTGTCATTCAGTGTTGCCCTGTGGTTCCGCGAGGCAGATGTGAGGAGCAAAGTTGTTACTGGCAGCGGTGGCAAGATTAGCTTCGTCTCCCCCTAGTGGTGCATATTCAGTCACCATGGCGCAGGGCTCACAGGGCGTTGTCCTCTGTGCAGCCTGCGCCTGCTGTGTAACGGAATTCCTGCAGGTTGGACACACCATGGAAGTGTACGAAGGCCCCTGCTACCACCAAGATGTGGAACAGCTGGTGCGAGTGGAACTGTGGAAGGCCAGGAAAGATGAGGTTTAAATCAGAGGGAAACAAACTCCTCCTTAGTACGGTGATTTAACTGCAATTGGCCGTTCAGACTAAAACTGCACATTAAAATGTATTTGAATATTTAAAAAATAAATAAATAAAATTAAATAAATAAAAAAAAACACAAGAAATGTCAACAACACAGCTTTACAGAGTTTCCAGGTCTATGTCCCTAATGAGTGATGGCATAGAAAAACTCTTCAAAACACCTAACAAAAGAATCAAGGCTCAGGAGAGGCCCTGATCCTCTTCGGACCAACACCTGCACCATAAATGTGTGCCCTGGTCTGAGGAGCAATGGTGAAACTGCTAAATTACATTACCACCCGCTGGCCATAAACGACACGGTTTCAGTTCACCCATCGGCAGGCGGGCAGGAGGTACAGAAACATTTATTAACCACCAATTTCTTTAACAGCCTTTTACTTCAGGTGGACTGCATTATTAACAGGCTGAAAATCAATTAGCCATCTTGATACAGATAGGCCTAGCTTTCACACTCACTGAATTAATATTAATCGGCAACTCAGTGCTACATCACAGCGCTTTCCTTCCTCATTTTAGAAAGGTACGTGCGAGTCCATGCACACTTACCCAAATGTCGCATTTGCCAGGGAAGAATCTCTCGGGAATGCGGGCGGCGTACAGGCACGCTCCGGTGATGTAGAGTACGGCCATGAGGAAGAGCCAGCCCATCTGGCCAATGGTGGTGGCTCTCAGGAAGCCCTCGGAGATCACAAAGTGCAGCGTGGGGACCACTCCGCTCAGCCCCAGCCCGACAAACACACCTGGACAGGAAAGGGCACACACTCGGCATCTTGTGCCGTATGTCCAGGATGTTCTGTGCTGCAAGTACAGCGAGCACATGCAGTGTGAGTTTTAGAAGCTTCGCAGCGTTGTGCGCAGGCGCGGCCTTACCAGCTCGGAGTCCGCGGTACTGTGGCCTGGAGAAGAAGTCGCACTGTGACACAGTGATGGCAGCCAGGCCCAGGATACACACCACGATCAGGTAGATGAAGCATGGCTGCGGCGAGCAGTAGAAGGAGTAGTAGAGCCACGGCACAAAGCTGCCCATGATCAGGAACGCGATGCCCGAGTAGTCCAACCTGCGGCAGCACCCAGACCATCGAAATTAAAACGGTCCAACAGAGCATCATAATGATGAGAATTCTCACAGTGATGCGATTTTATGGACTGATTCACACTGGGGAGTTGGAGGACCCAAACTGTGACCAACATCCCTTAAATGGGACGTTGAGCCAACTGGAACTGGGATCAGGCCTGTCACTTACCCACTGTGAATTTAAAAAGTGAACTGTGGATGTGCTGCGCTACCCATAAGGAACAATACTTTTCGAGTTACCTTTTATCATGCTCAGGCATTCAAACTGACATTCAGCTCATGAAAACATACATTTCCATGTTGGCATTTTTTTTTTATTTCCCCCAGGAACATTCTGTTATCACTCAGACCCATTTTAGGAATCCTGGTTAAAAGCTCATTATGTAGATTACCAAGTGCTGGTCTTCTCATGAAATGTAGTCCAGTTGCACTGAGGACCACTACACATAAATCAACTAGACTTTTTTTTAATATATATTATATATATATTATATATATATATATATATATATATATATATATATATATATATATATATATATATATATATATATATATATATATATATATATATATATATATATGAGAGCACATGGAGTAGTGTGTGCGAGTGTGTGCACTGACTTTGAGAAGACACGGGAGACGCCCTCTGAATGGCAGTAGACTGTGTGGAAGAGCCAGGAGAAAGACAGGCAGATGATGGCTCCCAGGAAGAAGATGCCAATCACAATCTTCTCCTGGAACGGTGCCACGAAGGACATATTGGGTCTGAACATGTACACTATGCCCAGACACAGAAAGAACAGGCAGCCTACAGGCAAAAATGGAAGCACAGGTTAGGGGTGAGTAGCTAAAGACAAAACAAGTGCTTTTGTGCATGGTGTGTGTGTGTGTGTGTGTGTGTGTGTGTGTGTGTGTGTGTGTGTGTGTGTGTGTAAAACCAGGCCAGTCAATACAGTAATCAATAAAAAGAGATGAAAACAAATCATTACATTCTACTTGTAAAACCACAGCTGGTAATAATAAAAACCTTTTATCTAATGGTCTTTAATTGTTTAATGTAATTATTACACAGGATCAGGTGTCAAATATTAGAATATCTGCATTTTAAATGCTACTGAAAGATTAACGTGGTGATTCTTTACTTACATCATTGGATCAAGGTTGAACTCTGACCCACTTTATACTTTTCAGTTTACACATCTATTTTGAGTATTAGGATTATATCCAGATGGGGAATATCCCCATAAAAATGCACATAATTGCACCCAAGTTGCATTAAAATGGATTTCTCAAACCAGACTTCAAAATGTAGATATGGTTTGAGACACATTTAAGATAAATGTTATATAAATGTAAATATTATGTACATGTGTATCTGTCTTTCTGAGCCACATTTGACAACCAACCCCCCCTCCCCCTTCAGATAACTGTAAAAGTTGACATTTACTGTAATTTTAGGAAAATTAAAACATTTACAAAAATATACAAAATTGTGATCTTTGAGCTGGCGATTATTTACATATAGCACAAGAAAAGAGAAGCAACACTGGTTAGTTGTCAGGTGATGAGAATTGTTTTCGTGTCTAAGTGCAATTGGATTAAAATCTTGTCACAATAGAATCCAGACAGCAGTAACGTGTTTAAGTCTAAAGTCTATAAGATCAGTATCAGCTTGAAATAAAGATAAGACATGAAGTGAGTATCTTAGATCTTAGTATCTAAGATAACATGGTTCATTTGAAGTGTACTTTGATAGCCATGACCAAGCCTCAAAATTATAGACCATGTCCACTAGATGGCGCCTGTCTATCACATTATTCAATAAAATTTTGTTGACTATAAAATAAAAAGACTAATCTATCACAACTGTATCAATTCAGATGCTTTTAATACTTTAGTTTGAGACAGAATGGACATGACTAAATTGTTCTAAAAGGTTATGTTGCATAAAAGTTGGAAAGGGAGATTTGGGTTCCAAGGTAAACACCTCACAAGAGCTCTAAAGGGAGCATTTGACTTAAGCAGAAACAGTCCACCCACTTGCCTCATTCTCATGCTCATATATCCTCCCCTGTTCTCAGGGTTATAAACACATCCTCCCACTTAATGGTCAGTCTCTGTGTGTACTTAAAGCTTGCAATTAATTACGACGTCCCACAAAATACTACCATAAAGGAGGGCCCATTAGATTCATGGCAGGGCGTAGCTTTTGGCATTTTAACACTCCTTCATATCAGAACAGAACAGATCATTACGCTCTGGAGAGGTAGTTTGCAGGATCGTTTTACAGATGCTGCAGATAACTCATGGTGCTACACCCGCTGCAAAGTAAACCCTTGCAAAAAGGACCGAGAAACCATGTTCACAGTATATGCAGCATGTGTGTGTGCATGCATGTGTGTGTGTCTGTGTGTGTGTGTCTGTGTGTGTATTTTTGCATGTCCATGCATTACCAAGCAAGTGGGTCCAGATATTGCCCGTCTCTGTGTGGATTCTGAATATGCTCTTGAAACACGCTCTGAAGGAGGGCATCGGCGGTCTGTGCCCGTGTAAGAGGAAGTCGTTGTCTTTTAGCCAATCAGGCAGCACATCGTGAGGAATAACACGCCATCGTCCCTCCCACATCTTAAGAAAAACAAACAAACAAACAAAAAAACAAGAATAGTAAATTGAAGATCATAGCAAATCACCCAAAAGACAGTCAGTCAATACAGGATGTAATAATTCCTACAGAGACAGGCAAGGTAAGGAGAGAAAAATAAGATGAGCTTTAGTAATGTGTCATTAGTAAATGACAGCAATGGCATGGACAAGACTGAAATATCCTAGAAACCAGACAATTCCTGAGAAGGAAGCCATTCTCTGTGCAAGTTAAATTTCTCCAACTGAATACCGTCATCCACCACTAACCAACTACATAGAACAATGAGTTTCTAATGAGATCATTGTGTTAAGGATTAGTAAAAGAAGGAATCAAAGATTTCTCTATGTTTAGTGGACACAACAATCTGAATGTTGTAACCATTGATGGAGCAAACACTGCCAGTATCTAAGCTTACTCAATTTGCTGGTAATAACAGCAAAGCATGAAACAAGAGTGTGTGAATGCATGAGCGTGCAAGGACAATCAATTCCTTTCAGCATGCAGGATCAACAAATCCGCACCGTGCATTGTGGACTTGAACCGTTTCTCTGACTTTACTATCTTTCTCCAATCCTGACAGGCTGCTGAACCATCCCTCCAACTCTGCGACAAATCTTAGCGATGGCGTGTTGTACTGCCAGTTTCTTCACTGTTTAATCGATCGACTTCCTCACAACTACTTGGGCAATGCATGCGACATGTTTGGAAATGGGTGTGCTCATGTCCTTTCAGAGCAGAGGTCTGTTCACACTGATGACAAATAGGAGTTACTAACAAACCAATGTGAACAGTACATGCCGGGGGGGGGGGGGGGGAGGGGGGGGGTGTATTTGAGCAATGCTAAGTTAGAATGGAGCATTTACTGCTGGCAATGTAGCCTATATCTCAGGGTCTAACTCTTGACATCGGCAATTTTTAGTGGTTACTTCATTTTTCCGTGAGACTTATTTGTCATAGTTAGCACAAAACAGAAAGAACAGAAGCTGTCAAGCAAGTGAGAGTCATCATCTGGAGTGAATAATGTGGTCATAGATGGCCTGCAGGAAGCAGTTTTATCAGGAATAAAAGCTGACTAGATACTGGCTCATGCACAACTACACATCTCTCCATTCCGGCTCTAATGGAGCAGTGGCTGAGGGCCGAGTTCAGACGGCATGGAGAGGAGTCACACTCCAGGAGTCGCTTTTAGCTCAGTTCCGCTCTTACTCCAGAGAAGGGCAAATAAGGAAGAAAAGAGAGGGAAGGAGGGGGAGGGAAAAAAAAAAAAAAAAGACACGGAAGGAGCTAGGAAGTCAAGTGTCGCCACAAAAAGCGAGCGTTCTGACAAACACAGAACAGAAGGAAATTTCAGTCTCCCATTTTCCTACTGCTACTGCCTGTCTCTAGGCTGTGAGGTGCATGCACACGGGGAGATGGGGCTACACTGGTTCTGAAGGTTCTGACACCTCCACGGCGTGATGTCGTGTGATTGCAGCTGTAGCTGTCCGGCTGAGACTGAGCGTTTTGTGTGGGAGTTGGGGGACATCTGTATTCATGAGTGTGAAATTCTGTGGACACTCTGAGCTCCCTGGGGTGGCTCATCTGTGTTTATTTATAAAACACACATAAGTGAGTGGCACACAGGGGCTCTTTCAGACAGCAGTATGTATGTATGTGTGTGTGAGAGAGAGTGAGAGTGAAACTGACCTTATGCACAAACTCCTCCATCTTTTCCATAGCATGGTGGGCCTGTAGGAGTGGCGTCATCCCCATAAAGCCTTCATCTGAGCTTCTCTCCTCCTCTTCCTCTGTTCTCTCCTCTCCTTCGTGATGTACCACTCTTCTAACAAGCACATTCTGAACACGAAAACGAAAACACACACAGACACAGAGAGAGAGAGAGAGAGAGAGAGAGAGAGAGAGAGAGAGAGAGAGAGAGAGAGAGAGAGAGAGAGAGACAGAGAGAGAGTGAGACAGAGAGAGAGTGTCAGGACCCCTCTGTCCTTGAAAACAGTGTCAGGCTATAATAAATAAGCTCTCTCTTCCCAGCACACATGACCCAGTATTTCTTGATCATTTCAGGAGTCCACATGCACATGTGTACACACCTACAGACACAAATTAATCCTGCATTGACCTCAATGACCTTGCTTATAGCCATTTTCTTGGGACCTAGGCATTTGAGGATGATCTGTTATTTCACTCCACACCAGTTATTACCAGCCCCCCCCAAACCCACAAACACCAAGCCATACTAATAACAAACAACACTGTGAGAGCATACAGTGTTACACAAACAGGCACACCACTCCTGAGGAAGTCAGTGTGTAGTGGGCGCGTGAGAAGGGACAGCTCCCTACCCTTGGACAAAGCATAGTGCAAGGCATTGACATGCTCAATATTCTCAGAAAGGTTTTAAATGAATAAATAGTAAGTAGGTTGCCTGTAGCAGATCTGGGGCACAGGATGATGTCCAGAGCTGGTGGACAATGGCACCTCTGCACTGAAGAACAGGCTAATGAGAAAGAAGCTGATGGAGGGAGGGAGGGAGAGAGATGGCGCGAGTGAGAGCGCAGTGCATGCGTGTGCATGCAGGGGAGTGAGGGAGCGAGTGTGTGTGTGTTCTTCAGCAGATGAGGCCTGTGGCACATGCTGCACACTAGTGATCAGTGCAGACATCGCTTTAATTCAGAACTAATTCTTCAGTGCTACAAATTACCACACACACACACACACACACACACACACACACACACACACACACACACACACACACACACACACACACACACACACACACACACACACACACACACACACACACACACACACACACACACACTTATAAAATACCACCCACAAAAGTAGCTCAATTACAAGTTATGGTTAAAGCTGAGATAGTGAACACTGTTCAATGCTGGAAGAGCTCAGTAATTCAGCTCCAGCACAAACAGCTGACCTACAGCTTACTGTGTAGGCAAGGTTAGTCCCTGTACTGGTGAGAGAGAAAGAGACAGGACACAAAGACAGAGCATTATAACCCATAACCGCTCTTCTTATAGCCTTCAAATCGACTCTTTACGGGAACGCTCTCTCTGTACAGCTTCATGGATTGCCAGGGATAATAATATCCATGACAAGCCAATAGATGGACAAGAACACCCACCACAAACAGCAAAGCAAAGTTTCAGTGCTCCTCTTAATGCATTTGAATAGATCCAGTAATGCTCGAACACAAATAGGCCCCCTTGAAGGGATCTAAAAGTGATCTATGAATAGTTTATTGTGTAGGGACACAATCTCATGTCTGTGGATAGATTTCTTAAAAGAGGGTGAGGGAGATGATTCATTATGCATAATGAGGGGTCATGCACAGTGGCAGTCTGGAAGAGGTCACATTTTCCAATTCCAGACCCTGGGCAGGTTTCATATTTTCTCCATTAGTGACGATATATAAGGGGTCATATACAAATTGCTATTGCCAAGAGACAGAGGCTGAAACATGGTGAGCAACATTAATGAAACTCTTTAAACAAGGCTCCCGAGTAGCTCCAAATAGGTTTGGTTATATACAGTTGTATGGGTTTACTTGGATGGGAACTGGACTTGGCCATAGCTAGTTATGGTCTGGAGCCCAAGGGAGCACAGGTGGCCCAAGTCTCAGCTGGTGGGGGGAAAAAAAGGTTTTTTACTTTGTTCTTTTTTTGCTATACATGAATGGTTCTCCTATTGAGCATGTCCGCTGGTCACTTGTACAGAAACACCAATTTACTTTTTTACCTTTCACGTCCATATATTAGCTGTACACACACGGGGGAAGCTTCAGGCATAATGACTCAAGTTCCTTTAAAGAAAACACTAGCCCTTGTTTCTATAAAACGCATGCTTTTCTGCAGTTGCTCAAGATAACTTCTTAAGCAATAATAATGGATATTTTTAACAAAGTTCTTTTCTTTTAATTAATTGTTTTAATCCCATTACTCTCTCATCTTTTAAATCTTTAAACCAATTCCCACCCTACAGCTAGTTCTCCACAGTCTGCAGAGTGTATGCATTTCCTCCGAGACAAAGCAAGCCAAGTACCACATTACCGAGCTATACAGAAATGGGTAGTAGCCTACTACCCATTGAAACGGTAATAAAATGTCTTAAAGACCAAGGAGTGTGGACTTCCACACGCAGCAAAATATTCTCAGGTTCTGTAGTGAGAGGTTTCATTTGAGTTTTTTCTTTATATGATAAAAGAAGTGCTTAAAAAACTGAAAGGCAATTTCAGTCATTTTAGCAAATCTCACATTACATTTTGGTTTGCCAAAAGTATTGTGTTCCATCATCAGTTGACTGGGTTTCAGGTAGCATCTGTGTACACACTGGGACCTCAGTAGGTTTTTAATTTTTATGGATGGGTGCAGCTTTGAACTTTGTACAATGGAAAAATTATTTATTTGACCTGTAGTGAACACTGCTGGGGAGCACAAGGATGGATCGGAACGTATACAGGGACGGGAAACGGTGCCAGAACACACTGGTGTGACGGGGTGTGGACAATGCTAATGGAACCTGGAGATGGGGAGTCTTTGCTGAGGCATGTGGGGATGAGGAGGGGACAGACTCAAGTTCCTGTGCATCTCACACCACTACATAAAAATACTTAAAAATAGTCACTGTGGGAAGAGTAGAAAAGGTGAGCAGTGTTAAAGGACAATAGTACTCAACCACTACCACGTGAGAGTGACGAGAGAAGTGCAGCTGCCTCTGTGGGGATCACTTTACATGCCCGTTATCACGTGCTTAGCGACCTACTACAGGAGTCCGTTTGGAGTCCCTTTTGAACATAGTTTATGTTTGCCTTCAAAGAGAATTACTAGATTAAGAAAAGTGTACCACAGAGTCTAAATGAGATTACACAAGACGTCAAAGACCTGAAGCCAGCAGATGAGGGTTCAAAATTATTTTATGCTCATAAATGACAGCAGACTATGAGGAAACAATGTCAGTATGTGCAGCAATGTTGAGGCAAGTAGTAATAAACACACATGTGATCCCATAGCCTATGTGTTAAGTGAGCTAAGAGAACAATACAGGCAGTGTGGTTCTCTGATTGGGGAGCCTTGCTCGTCAGTAAGTGGAGCTGCCCAGGCTCTCAGAAGAGACTAGGGTGAGATCTATAATGCATGACTACCCAATGTCCTATGCTTGCCAGCAAAACACAGTAGTGTGTGGTGTGTGTCCATGGAGTGGGATGGACACACAGAATGCTATTTTGCTCACATATCTGTCACTGCAAGGCCATGCCATGCCCAAGCACTTTAAAGAGAGGTGTTAATATAGGCAGCTAATTATAGCTCTTAAGTATTTATCATTCCCTCTTGCACTCTGCTGTGGTGTGTGGGTGGGAGCATGTGTGTTTACACACACGTGCACAAACAGCTGTGGGATGTGTAGGGATGCCATGTGCCTCAAAGAGGTACCAGAAGGATGCATCTTTGGACAAAGCAGGAGTACCCTATGTCAACAACAAGGAGACCACTGTGGACATAAGAAGGATTGTGTATTAAAAGGTATTTGTATTCACATACAATGAAGGTGTGGGGTACAGATACTGCACCCAGAAGCGGATCTTTTCAGTGGCACCTGTTTACCAAGTTTACGGAGTAATTAACACAGTGACTGTCAGTCCATTACATTGACTTGTTTAGCATGACTCAGCTTTCACATTCTGGCCACCTGTTCTGCTGAGAGACATCCCCACCAACCATACAGTATTAGCATCAACACCTCTACTGACTGTTTTAAGTCGTCCTTTCATAACTGGACAAGAACATTTTCAGCACAACAGATGGAGTCCAAACAGAGACATTAAAAACAGCTTTCTCGACAACTCTGAGTTCTTGGTGACTCCTGATTGTTCAATATATTTTTGGAATCCTGGGTAATGTGGATATTAAGTACAGCCCAAGACATAACAGCCAATCATGTTAGAAATCAGATACACGGGGTGCCTCCATGGAGTGTACAGAACGCTCATCTGTCCGGTAATCCTGTGTGAGATTAGCAGATGGACACATCAGGTTCAAAACAACCTGTAGGTAGGGGCGCCAAATGGGGGGCAGGAAATGTTAGGATGACTCTAAGGCTCTAAAAAGTAAAATTATTAGGTAGTGGTGGCCAATGTGATAACTTTTCATTGGGCTCATAATCCATGGTGACACTACTGAAGGACAGTGTACTGTTTAAAAGTCATGCCTAGGACACTTTAGACAGTGATATGCCTATTTAAAAAAACAAACAAACACTGAACGTCTTTAGTAATCGTAGGCACTTCCCGTTCGTGAGAGATGCCAAAGACGATTTCTCTCTTGAAATGCCAAAGCATGCTATATGCCACCAGCCAGTTACTCTAGCCATGCACAAAAGGTCAGCCGTTCTTCACATAAAAATACACTGCAATGTTCCTTATTTAATGTCTTTAAATACTAAAAATACTGAAGATGATGTGTGTAACCAATAGGAAATTACAAGTTTACTAAGGCACAAGCATGCACTTAATCTGAAGATATATGACAGACCTAAGGAAATAATTTAAGAAAGCACTCACAAGAGAGACGACTACTGGGTATATATTTGGGAACAGTGAGTGTTCAATTACGAATGACGGCATGAAGACTGTGGGGGAGAGGCCGAGTACTGGTGGGACACAGCCCTATCCACTTCCATTCCTGGAGGGTGCATTCTGTTTCTGGCTTCAGAATATATTGCCATCTGAACATTTAAAGGACACAGTCCAGGTTTGAACCACAGAGTCCATCCATAACCCCTGTGCTTGTGTGCTTGCTCTAGCCACATAAACAAAATAACTGCTCTACTGACTGCCAGGAGAAAAAACATTTAAAACACATCATTAAATTAAGCTCCTACATTTTCTTTATCTCACAGCAGTAACTTGTGTAGTTTAAACACTTTATAACTCTTACAGGAATTCTGCCCAAGGCAGGTAAATCTTTTCACCTTGTTTCTCAATCTGTCTTACGTCCTTCCATCTGTCCCTGCTAGATCTGTCCAACTTCAAATGACATCAGCAGTTCCTTATCGCAGTCCTTCAGCATGAAGCCACACTAATGTTAGACAGGCCTGAAGGTTAGTTACACTTCACCAGATAGGTTGGTAACTACTGGGCAGTCTGCACGCCGTCACCCATTGAGAAAATTCCAATTTACATGCAGTACTAAATGACTGACATGGATGTTTACTGGCATAAATGTGAAAGACTTTGTAACAAGGCCACTGAAAGTAGGCAGAAAGTCATACAGTCAGCCAAAAAAAACAATAAAAAAACAAAAAAAAAAAGTTCTCCTCAAATAACTCTAGATTTCAAAAGACTCCATATCTTTATCTTATCAAACGCCAGAGACTAGAGGAGAAAGCCAGCCAAGTTCATCTACCAAGGACAACCTACACCTATACAAGGATGAGAGCAAGAGAGAGAGGGAGCAGGAGAGAGACAGAAAGAGAGAGTGAAAGAGTGTGTGTGTGTGTGTGTGTGTGTGTGTGTGTGTGTGAGAGAGTGAGATACACACCTCTTTTATGCACCCTACATTTTTTTAAGACCTAATCACCATCATTTGGGAGTTTCAGAACTAAGGACTAGTAACACATTCAGAAAAGGGAAAAAAAACAAACAAAAAAAAAACCCCCACAACAGGGAAGCCTTAGGTAGTAACCTGGGGAAGGGAGAAGGTATTTAAAACACCCGCTCAGCAGAACCTTCATGGTAGATCAGTCCACCCCCCCCCAGCTAGTATTAGAACACAACCATTAATATCACTCTCCCTCCAGCTCTCCATACACAGCACAGCACCTCTCTCTGAGGTACATGTTTCAAAGCACAGATTCTCATAGACTAGTTTTGTCACCAGCAATTTTCTTGATGGTAAGAAAAGGGAAACAAACCTAATCTTTCCTTTTCAAGGCCTTATGACACTGGTCTGATACGCTTACCACTGATTTTCTTTCACTTGCCATCTTCTCTTCTCCTTTTGAAAAAGTCATATGTTCAATGTTATGGCAAGGACAATTTCTTGCGCCATTATGGAAGTGACCCTTGTACAGAATAACCTATGTTCAGCAAAGCTAGGACTTGTGACTCACACATACTTTTTTCCCCCCCAATCACTCACTCACTCTCACACCCAAATACAATCATTTTACTACTTTAAAAACATACAAAAATTTTTCTTAAAACTAGTTCAGACTTCAAAATCTCTCAATAAGTATTTTTGAAGAGCAGAAGTGAGAAACGGCACATCTGATGGAAGAACAGGGAGGTGTAAATCAGAAAAAGAAAAGGTTTAAAACATTAAAAAAAAAAAAAAAAAAAAAAAAAAAAAAAAAAGTCCCCTTGACACACCCTTGGTCAGCACCCATGTGCGCACACACACAGAAAAGGCTATGGAGCTAGAGAGCCTTCAAATCAAGATATATGCCTGATACAATTTTGTAGTGGAAATCAGCATGTGGAATCCTGGTAGTATGTATGGGATGGAGTAGGAGGCAACGGGTGACGGTGTGTGTGTGTGTGTGTGTGTCTGTGCGTGTGTGTGTGTGTGTGTGTGTGTGTGTGTGTGTGTGTGTGTGTGTGTGTGTGTGTGTGTGTGTGTGTCTGTGCGTGTGTGTGTGTGTGTGTGTGTGTGTGTGTGTGTGTGTCTAAGACCTCAGCATGTTCATCAGTCAACCATAAATTAAAATTTTGGTGTGCTTTCCTCTTAAGGAAGGAGAGGGTGCCATCTATTGCTAAAATTTACCCTGCCAACCGGTGCATAAAGTTTCTTTTATACACCAACATGTGCCAGTAAATTTCTGGTTGGATTCCTGGGCTAGTGGAACCATAAACAATAAATATAAAAATAAGAACCACAGCTTTCGGAATTAATGGATGACAATTTGGACACTATGACCGCATGTGCCTATGTGGGGAATTCACCAGTATAAGGTGTTATGAGAATGGATTACATTTGTAAACTGGCTTTAACATGACTCAGTGAGGGTTGGGTTCACATGAGATCTGTTTAGCATGATCAGAGGTACGGAGTGAGTGTGTGAGTGTGTGTGCACAGGTGTTGTGTAGTGGGATACAGCATTTTTCCCCCTCAGAATTAAAGTAAAAATATTTTAAATTTTCCATCATTCTCCCACAGTGATACAGCAGTTTGACGACTAGCAGCAACAAGAAAACGGTCATGTAACAAACAAATGAAAGCACCCATAGCCCTGACATGGGGTACTTCTTAACTGAAGTTGCAACACAATATCTTTTATTCGTATAACTCCGGAGACGATAATCACACCATTAAGACCTACTTCACATTAAATCTATGTGAACCATTCAACAACATAACAGTCAGGAGGTTTATATGAACAGGTTTATACAGTTTAACCAGTTTTACAACATGCTGGACTGAGAACGACATGCCTGTCCCTGGGTACTGATAAGGGGCTATAATAAGTGGAACTTCATATCATACATTAGATCATATCATAGTTTGGCATGGGACATGATTAGCCACACATATTTTTACAGCAGGAGAAGAATGATATAATTGACAAATGAACACCACAAAGCCGCAAAATATGCGACTTCCCCGATCAAATGATATGCACATGGGAAATGTTGCACTCCGTCTCCAATTCTTTCGGAATTTTGACAAATGCAAGGAACACAGGACATGTACACTTATTATAAAGGATCTTTAAAAGAAGCCTTGAGTTTGGGGTTCTTGTACTCTGAACAAATGTTGGGGGGGGGGGGGGGTAATCGAAAGAGAACCCTAAAGAATGTGTCCCACCACAACACCTGTAATGTGCCGTTCAGACATAGATGCTGACGGGCACATATTAACCAGCATTGTGTTACTGAACATGGGGGTCTGTTGAATGTTTCATCACTCTGCTCAATATTGCTGATTAACTTGTACCTAAACAAGCTGCAGCCAGAGAGAGAGAGAGAGAGAAGGATTTACACCTGCCCCAGTGTGACCACACCATCACACCACAGGGCACATGACAGCAGCAATATATTCCAACTCAATTAAGGCTCATCAAAATCAGTGTGATTGCTTACTGCTTCAGACTGGAGACCTGCATCAGACAAACAGATCTAGGAGTAGTTGTATGGCACCCTTGATTACAAGACAAGTAGTTTTTAACTTAAACATCTTATTTCAATGTTCTTGGCCAAATTACTAGTAAAGGAATGTGCTACATCTAACGTAACCAAACCAAGTTGATGAACTCCGCTAAGATGAATCAACAACGTGACGTTATTTGCCATCTATCTAGTTAGTTCACACATTCAAATTGCACAATTATTTCACATCGTAGAACTTAGAAAGAAACCATTTAACCAAATCAGTAATGCAACACTGAAAATGATGCCCAACAGCCGACGATATCAGAGTAAGTGTTCTTAGCACATGGCCTACCAGACCTACAGGCTTTTTACAGTTTGCAGTGTTTCTTTGACACCTAAACAGGTGCTATATGGCAATGCTGCAGTTGTGTAGTGCCATCCTCACCCCGTTCTGTTTAGTGCTGTCTGCAGCTGTGCCTGGGCTCATGGTGTCCTGGCTGTCTGAGGAGGAGGTGTGGGCACTGTCGCTGGCACTGTAGGTGTTGGAGACTTGGTGTCTCAGGACAAACTCGGGGCATATGCCCTCCCTCAGCTCCTCACCCTCCAGGTTGCTTCCTGGAGCTGCCTTGCTTCCTCTGACTTCCTCTTCCTCAGACCCAGACGCCCCTCAACTCCAAGCTGTCCGGCCCAGCTACTGGTGCACCACCGGTCACTAGATGCACTGCTAAGCCTAAGAAAGAAAAGGGAGGGAAATTAAGAGACTATTATAGAAAGAATCCATAATGTTATTTAAAAGAGTTATTAAAGTTCCAACAAATTAAAAACCTGTAACTGCAGTGATTGTTCTTAATGATCCAGAGGCAATTATGCACTTTAGGCCCACGTTAACTGAAGTTCAACACTGTAGTGGCCATGCACCTACGCTCCGTAGCTAATAAGAATTTAATGAGTGTACTTAAAGCAATAAAGTACTCCTCATTCTTCACAAATAATCAAGACACTAATCACAACAGCAAATTCCAACACGAGCCTAGCCTGTGCCTCAGGTCTTATTCCTTGCCTTGCAGTCTGCCAGTCTCTCCCTTTAAAAACACTACACTATAAATTACAACTAAATCATGGTCAGTGGAGGGGTTACAAGAACATTTCAATTACTTAAGTTGTCATACATATATACACACATTATGTATATGGGGTTTGGAAAGAATGTTTGAGAGCTACAGTAACTCGGTTGCCTTCTTCTAATTCACGGGCACTGAATCACCATCTCTGGACCACAACACAGAGAATACTCTAATTAAAGAAAATCACACTGACAAAACCAAAATACCACAGTGAAGGGTGGAGAACAGCACGTCACATCTAAAATAAGATGGTACTGCTGACAGAACTTAGAACGAAGATGAACTAAGTGACCTAATTGGTCTAATGAGTTCACAAATTTTTTCACCCTTTGAATATAAAACTGCAGATCCCCAACCCCAACCCTCCAACCACCCAAAAAAAACACAATGAAAAAACAACTTTGAGAAACTCATTAGTTTGTTATTTAGAAGTTGAACACTGAACTGTATACAAGAAAAAAGGTTCACACAAACAATAACCATTTCCATAACCAAACAAAGTTTTTAGTCACGTTGTGCATTTGTACAAAATGTTAACACCTAAGAACAGACAAAACTATTAGGTAAACAATGAAACACATCTGACAGAGAAACAGAGAAACGAAACTGTCACTCTGTCTAAAACTGTTTAGAAGGCACATGTCTGCCATGTTGAATTCTGCTCACACCCTGCCTCATATTATATCGTTAAGTCCATGCCAGGATTTTCAAAAGCGCCACGTGAGGTGCAGCATCTCCAAAAGCCAACGTTCTAATAACGTGGTTGAGACATGAGATGAGCCAGAGATGAACCAATGAAGAACCACTTCCTTCCACAGGGAAAAGAAAAAACAAACAAAAAAAACCCACAGAGTAAATTGCTCAGCCTATAGCCTTGGCTCACTAAATGGTCATTGAAGTCCTCTGAAGCAGATCATCCTGCTCTTGTACTCTGAACAGTCTTTGAGCCCAGTTGAGGAAGGACTGCTAGAAAGGGTCTGTATAGCCACAGCTGCAAGGCTCACTGGGCTGCTTGCGTCTGCTCATGCAGCGTTCACACACTCGAGTGTCACTCTCATTGGGAGTAAAAATAAAAAAAACCCACGATGACAACAGCTGTGTTCTCAAAAAAAAAAAAAGATGATAAATCCATTAAATTCGCTCCCACCATTATGTCAGTCGTATCGATTCTGCAATACATCTTAGTGATATGTGGAAAAAAAACCTTGGCAGTACTGTTGCACTGATATATGGATGCACTGATATTTAAGATTAAGTGGCGATTTACCCATTTTATTCCTCCCCGCACAGTACATGTATGTAAATATATGTGCAATTTCAAGGCGCTCTGTCCTCAACTCCCAGGCCAAGTCAGGCAGGCTAGACCATGTCCATTTAGAGACAGACCAATTAGAGCAGAGTGTTCATGTCTGAGACTGATCGTGAAGTGTTGGACAGTGTCTGTGAGAAGTGACAATCTGTTCACAGTACGGAAACCACTTGACCCAGATTGCAATTTGGAGCAACAACCAATGCGTGAGATTCGACCAAGGAACACAAGGCAACAAATCACTATTACTTGCTATTTGTTGTTTTTATTATTTTGATTATTAATTAAAAATGTATTATTATTGATGATGATTATTATTATTATTACTTGGTATTAGTTGTTTTAGGCATGGGACAGATCCATATATGCACATAATCTACGTGGATATGTACATAGGTGGTGCCTCTGATTGCTGTGGGAATGGTATTGTTTATTAAATGTGCATTTGCATCAACTGTCTCTCAAAAAGGTCCACCCATCTTATAAGCATTCAGTTACAGGATGTAGCCAACGCATTGTCATGACAATCTCCATAATAAATCATTAAATCACTACATTGAACAATAATCAGGAAAACAAACAAACAAAAAAATTAAAACATACACCCTCACAACCTTATTGTAGCACAGCTTTATACTGTGGAACTCAATTTCTGGCAGATAGTTCAATTCACAGTCCCTTTAAAATGTTCAGACAGCATGCTCATTAAAACATGGGTAATTCAAGTGACTAAACCAAACCATAAGCCCATGTGCAACAACCATCTTATTCCAGAAATTTTCTGTGATGGAATTTGGTCCTAATCTACTAGCATGGCAACTTGGAGTACACAGCAGTCACAGGGTGTGGGGAGAGGAAGGAAGAGTGATTTTAACAGAACACAAAAAGGAATAAAAGTGGTTTTAACAAAAGTGCAACAAACATGACTATTTCTGCCCTTCTGGACATGCTGAATATACTGTGTGTGTGAGACTGGCGTCATTGGTGAAAGTAGTTGATATCCCATCTGATTGCAGAAAAATTAGGCCCAAACATCTGACTTTTTTGAGGGGGGGGGGGGATAAATAAAAAAACAAAACAAAAAAAAACATGGGCGAGTGTAAACAAAAGCAGATCTTTGAACCAGTGGGAGTGTACTCCACGTGACTGAGACCAAGTGTGAGGGGGCTGTGAGGACAACATCCGCACTGAAGGGCTTTGTCCTTCCTCTCACTAAACCCTAAGGGCAGGCAGCCGTAACTGGCCGTGCTGCACTGACAGAGTGTGCAAGAACAGCAGGTCCTCTGTATGACAATGAAATATGAAACTTAAAGGTCACACAAATTAAATTAGCAAGCGTAGTGTTGCGCAAGACTTGTTGCTGCTCTCAACTCTACACCTGTAGCTCTCTCTCCATCACAGCTTGGCATAACACAGTAAGCAGGTATGCAAGTGTAATCAGGGTAACAGAGCAACAGATAGACATCTTGGTGGTCGGTTACATCATTGTTATGTAGAACAGTAAAACCCACCGTGCAGCGTAAAGGGGTCATGCGACTGGGATGGAGAACAACTGATTTGACACAATAACAAGGAACCTAGTGTCTGTGAGTGAGTGAAATAAAGAGTTACTAACAGACAGAGAAATTGTGTTCAGTTGAAAATAGCCAAGAAACCACGCTCCAGAAAAGTGAAACTTTAGAGTGAAACTGTTTTTAGCTCTTTTGCCTGGACTATTGCACGAGAACTTGTGTACTTGTGTACAACCTCTTATGTAAATTATATCCCAGTACATAGAACTGAAGAGATAATGAGTGTACAAATCGCAGATGACTTGGCTAAAATATAGAAAGCTTGGTTAAAAACAGCATTCCCTTATTTACTGCACAGATGTTAAAAGCGGCAGGCATGCAATTTTATACCACTCCAGAAATTGCATGACTCACTGGAATCCTGCCTGTTGACTTTTCTAGTTTAATTAACTGAGTTATACAGTTGAGCAGTATAAATAACCAATGATGTTGTTATTATGTAGTGCATGGACTAAATACATTTTATCCTTAAAAGTACAACATTCACCTCATGCTATTTTTCACACACATACCGGTGCTATGCCTAACTGCAAAACATTTTCACATCAAAGTGCACATATACATAATCATATAAAGACCACATACGCTGCATGGAAACTACGGTCAAGCCAAGAAAAGGTTAATTTGTCCTTCACTCCAGAGGCACCACTGTCCTGCAAGCTCCATTTGCTTTGACGCACATCCAGCACACGTATACTACGGCACAGCCAAGGACAAAACAAGCCCTTTACTTGCATGACTAATTTCCAATAATGTACTGAGAAACTACTGGCGTGATCAGAACTTGATGTAAGCCAAGGGACATCGACTACCAAACAGCTCACCATTACTCAACAAACCACACAGCATGGGGCACAGTAGGCTAAATCTCCTTGACAATTCTGTGCTATTTTATTGGATTACAAGAGGTGAAGCGCTGCACTGTGAGCCAATCAAATGATCTTTGGAAGTAAAACATACGGAACAGAAACCCTGCATCCATCATGCTGCGCTCTGTACTGATCTTGCAAGAATTTATATTGTGATGAAACTGAATGACTGACTGATTGACTATCTAATAAGACCAGTGAGGGAACCCCTCCCACCCCCACTAAAGCAGAGCAGAACCATTCTACAACCTGATTTTCCGGTTTCTGATTTGAGATGAGATACATGTAAAAAACACACACACACAGACCTTCATACATATCATATGGTCTTAACATTGCTCCCAAGTGTCTGCTATGTATTTCTCAATTAGTAAACAAGACTCATTTACAAAGTTTTTCCCTACAATAAAGCCTCTCCCATCTAGCATAGTACATTATATTATTACGCTATTTACATCTGTTTTTAGAACATCCTGCAGCTAAGGTTTCACACATTTTATCCTTTTCCCTGACAAAAATAGATAATCCATATTGACAACATTTGTGCCTCACAAACAATCAAAAAACAATATAATTAAATGGCCAGCAACTGGTCCAGCATGCTTAACTAGTCTACCCTCAAACAGGCCTTGCTAAACGTCAGTTTATTTATAAAAATGAGACACTAGTTGCACGTTTCATGGTATATGAATCAATTAATACTGGTCTCAGCAATAAAATATTATACTGATTGAAAGCGGTTAATTAACACTGGAATGGGTGCAGAACTGACAGTGTTATTTGAGGTGAATTGACATCTGAATGGATCAGGCTGTACTGCTCTCCCATAATTACTATAAATTTTACAACGACAAGCCTGCCTGGTATTTATTTCTTAAACAGCAGACTAGCTGCTGAAAGTCCAGCTGATAGCACCAAAAATGTTTCAAAAGAATTGCCACAGATAAATGTTCATTAAAGAAAAAATTATCATAAGTTGTATTTCAAGGTAAACAGGATTTGTATGGTCTGCCTTCTTTTTAAACACCTCAAATATGTTAAAATGACACCACGCTGAAAATCTATTTAATTGCCCAGTTACATAAAACTTCATACGCTTTTGAACAAATAAAGTTAAACTGCCAGGCAGTTTAACAGTTAGCTAGATAGGCAGCTAGTTGGTCTAAAAAAATAAAGTATTATTATTATATCGTTGTTAAAATAATAATAATAATAATAATAAAGTATATATAAAGTAACTAATTAATGGTAAATCACAAATGATTGAGATGACAATTGGATAAACAGAACCAACGTTATTCCTCGATGTCCCTCTGCCCTCTGTCAGAGCAAAAAGCAGACAAAGAAGACAGGACAGAAGACGTGTTTTTCTTCTAGCCAACGAATACTCAAGCGTGTTAGGCACCTGAAATTCTAACTGGCTAGTCACAGATATTTAACCAACCCAGCGTTAGCTAGCTCCAAAGTTGAAGTAACGCTTAATTATTTCAGTTAGCTAGCGCTACCTGTCAATTTACACAGCGCTAGGTATCAGCGGCGAAGGTGCTGCGTGCGGGTTTGTTTACAGTGGGATTAGCCATTTTAGCTTATTTTAGCTCTTGCTACATAGAGTAGCTAGCGTTAGGGTCGCTGGCTATCTTAGCTATCTTGTTCGCAAAGAAATGCCAATATGGGCAGTCACCAAATAACAGCCTCTGGTCCAAAACAACTTAGCTTGAGCTATACAATTAAAGGTCCACATGAGTTAAATATAGCTAGCTAGCTAGTTAGTTAGTTAGTTAGTTCGAAGTTAGTTAACCTACCTATCTCGCAAGCATACCTACTTGACTGGTTTGTTGTTTTTCAACCCACAAAAACAGAAGACAGCTAATCTAACCTATCTAAACGGAGGGACGTGTGGTATTGACGCTCGTTTTTACTCGCTTCTTTTGTAAAACAGCCATCCACACACCTTGCCATCTATCTAGCAAACAACATTGGTAACTACGAATTAAGATGCTAAGATAAGATGAAATAAGATAAGATAAGATAAGCTAAGCTAAAATAAGCTAAGCTAAGATATCCTGTCAGGTTTAACGAGAAAGACCAGTGAGCGGGCTAGCTAGGCTAAAGCTAGCTAGGTTAGTGTTTGAGCCAACTGAAAAGTAGCCTAAACCTACCGATTTTGACAAACTGTCACGTATGTACAAACAACTCGTATGAAACAAACCATGTCAACGCCACAGGAATCTTGCGTGGGAATAACAAGCCCTCTTACCTCCTCAGCTGACGCGGACGCGACCTCTGAAGCTGTCAAAGTTACCGCGGTGGACCGGCTCTCGCACCACGGCTGCTCTGCGCGTTCTCGTCCGGACTGGCAGCAAACTCCTTCATATCGGGGCGTTGCACATGATGCCCCTCGCGTGAGAGCCGTAAAGGCCAATCAAAACGCTTCACAGACAACCGGTAGCCAATAGGCCAGCGCGACAAAGCAAGGCTTTGTGGATTCTGTAGTTCAAATCGCGGTTTGTTTTTTGTGTGACTTACGTTACGGGTTTTGCTTTCATTTCAGAACTATGTTCAGTCTCAGAATGGGTATTTATAAGAATGAGCAAAGACTTCATAATAGGCTATTAGAAAAAATAACTGGATCATAAATATTTTGATGTTAATTTGAACTGACTACACAAGCTAATTAGGAGTACATTCGTGTCTTGACATTACGTAGTAAGGCGTATACTCTTGTTGCCACTTGCAGGATAATTAATGTGATACTTTCAAAGGTCAGGGGTAATAACATTTATCTAACAACATATCTAACCAGTTACAACCAGCTATTTTGGGGACTACTTGGTCATAGGAAACCATAAACACCTTCCCTTGAATAATTAGTAGTACTATTACATGATATGCCTTTTTAAAAATTTGAGGAATTCCCCAGTCCAGATTCAGATATAGTTTGCAGATCAGGGATGTTTGAGCTTGTCAACTCTAAAGTCAAAAAACGCAGTATCAGCTTGTTGTACATCCACCAGGTTCTTCAGATGTCCCAGTTTCACAAGGTAACACCTGTGAAACCATTTAGGTCCACCCAACAAAGACCAAAGTATGAATAGTTAAATTAGATTAAATCTTTAATCTGTATGATGTGCATGTTCTTTAAGGGCAGGGTGAGTGTGAGTGAAGAGGTTTTGTTGTTGTTCCCGTAGTAGACATATAGTGTCAATCTACAAATCTGTGGCGATCCCCAGTATGTTTATGCATGGCATATTTCAACAGTCATGAATTAAATGTATTTTATTTTGTTTATTTATTTTGCCTATCTCAGGTGTATCTGCAGATTCTCCTTCTAAAACTTTTGGAAATTATGAAAATTCATTTT
Organism: Electrophorus electricus; assembly: GCF_041902795.1. Lineage (NCBI taxonomy): Eukaryota > Metazoa > Chordata > Actinopteri > Gymnotiformes > Gymnotidae > Electrophorus > Electrophorus electricus. The sequence goes on from NC_137507.1 coordinate 8,740,462, forward strand.
AAGACAGAATAATCAGTCAGTAATGTAGAAATTCTTCACGTAAGCACTCTTTATCCAAGGCCTACACTATACTCTCCAGCAATTTCTCGATTTTCATCAGAAAGAAATAGGACTCTGTTCTCATAGTAGAGTTCTAGTACTTAAACCATTACTATATGTTTACTGCAGAAGTAAACAAGTATGATTTTTGTGGGGGGGGGATATGGAAAAAGTGCACTTAATAGGGGAATATATTATATTTTTATATAATGCAATATAAGCTATTTATGATTAGACAGGGGCTGAATGCTGACGATCCATGAGTGCAAATATTTCTTGGTTCATGTGTATAAAGCCATAAAAACATAAATAAATGTGTACTTGTACAATAATCAACATTAATTAGGCTACAATTATTTAATTTTACCCAAAAGCCCTGTGACAGTCTTAGGAGACACAAAACAGATGAAACTGAGTAATGAAATTGTGTCTTTAGAACAAAATATAGCAAGCTATAGTGATTTAGTATGGCACATAAGTAATAATCACTATTAATATTTTTAATATCACTGGTTTGAATGAGACACAAACGTACACAACAAGCATATGGTCATAGGGCAACAACTAATTTACATTAACGTGTAAATTCATAGACACTGTAATCATGTCAAAGTGTAATTTGTATGCATAGACTATTATCTACACAGTTCATTGATAGAATTGACAAAGGCCAATTTTTAAAAATCTTTCTCAGCGGCCAGGCGATGGGACAAGTTATCAGCAATAATCCATTTTGCTAAAATAAAACTAAAAAGTAAAAGCCTCTGTATCAAAAAATAATATTCAGATACATATGATGTATAACATAAGAAGCAAATTAATAAAATAGAATCTCAACCACTATTATTTGACTAAGTTTGGTTTTTTTTTTGTAGTCCTTACAATGTTGCTTTATTTGTTTCCTCTCTTCAAAGTCTCCAGACTCACAGCCATTACTGTGAAGCTCATGTATTGAGCCATTGTGGTTGTGAAAATCAGCTTGACAGTCATTGGACATCAACCCCAGGACGAGACAGACGTCCTCAGGCGGATGCCAGCAAGGCCCCGAAGGACTCAGACATCTTAAAACGCATACTAGTGAGCCAAGCTAAGCGCTGGTTTACATCAAGTCCCGAGCCTAGTGGTCATTTTAAATACGAGAAGGTCAACGTTTCCCTAAGATGCTTCTGACCTTTCCATAATACACCCGAATAAGGAAGTCTACTGGCTGGATTATTTCCTTCTGATGTAAGCAGTTCATTTGTTAAACTCTCAGTGGCTCTCTTGCACAAATTTCTCAGTCAAAGGGCTTTCAGCGAATCCAATAATCTGGGAGCCAGCGTTAGATTAAACAGAGTCAGGCAGCGTTTCGACGTTCGGGACCATGAGAGGCTTAGCAACGCACCCTTGACAGATCAACATGATGTCACCGCGCGTCCACAGTTCCAACATTCCCCACGCTCACATGAGATCACTGAGCGTTGCAAGGATTTTAAGAGCTCTGCTACAGGAGAGGTGGAGCAAACGTCAGGGAGGCGAGCAGGTGGGGCTTCCTGCAGTGTTAACGCGATAAGGCTGAGCGCTCCTCTCCTGTTTCTGGAGAGGGAATCGCAGAGAGCAGAGCTCCGCATCACGCCGCTCATCAAATCGGCCGAGACGCCAGCAAGAGGGAAAGGGACAAGCAAAAAACACAACACTAAATCTTCTAATCTTCGGCTCGTGGCTTGACTTTTTTTGTGTGCGTCATTAAATTACCATCCACCACACATTTATTATTAATTATATACTTCAAATTTATTTATATATATATTTATATATTTTTAATCACCGTTTTATGATATTTCGTCCAGTCTTTTTTTTTTTCTTCTTCTCGGAGTCCAGGAAAGTCCCGACCACTCCCCCCCGCCTGCTGACTGCTCAGTTTGTCCCCTGGGCCGCACAGGCCGGCGCTCGGCGTGTAGCCGGGAACTGCTACTTGCAGACGAACTGGTCGACCAGCGAGGTGCAGCGCTTGCACTTGACGTAGCAGCACCAGTGGAACTTGCAGTGGCAGCGCTCGTGCTTGTAGGTCTTGAACTGATCGTAGCCGCGTCCGCAGCACATGAGCTCGCAGCCGTCCATGCCCTCTGAGGTCTTGTTGCACAGGCGTCCATGCGTGCCCAGCGAGCCCGTGGTCTCGTTGCGCAGGCAGTAGTCCGGGCTGGGGTCGATGTACACCAGGTCATCGGTCGTGGGCGGGTTGAAGCGGTTGTTCACCTGCTCCAGCTTGCCGCGCCGGTTCATGCGCATGGCCGCCGCGCTATCGTACTTTTCCTTGAGGAACTCGCCCACGCGCCGGAAGTCGGCCAGCTGCAGCCAGCACGTCTTCAGGCTGCAGGAGCCCGAAACACCGTGGCACTTACACGCCACGTTGGCCAGGTTGTACACCGCCTGCACAGACACCAAAAACACACATGCTCAGACTGCTCAATAACATTAGCATACAGCTCTTATACAGGATCTGTTTGACAATTGCAAAAAAAATCTTAGTAACATAAGATATAAAAAGGTCCAATAAGCAATATGAATTTTAGAAAAATGGATAGGAAGACAGTTACTACTTTTGATCTCTACCGTACCCAAGTGAGAGGCATTACATTTGGTATCGTGAAATGACACTGCCCTCTAGAGGACAAAATGGCTCAGCACATAGATCTGAGGTGGAGCGCAGTTTTGAAGAGATTCCAAAGACCTTTGGAGTTTACAGTCTCTTGACAAACAGAGCGTGGCAGTGGGAGCCCTGCTAGAACAATGGGATGAATAATCATTCTGTTCAAGAACACACTGTGCACCCTGAAAGCAGACTTCCTGCTGACAGTACTGACGGAAACTCCAGCTGAATCAATAGGCATTTAATGGACGATAAACTGAGCTAATGGTTCAGATATATCTGCCTTTCATATTTTATTTTTTAATAAACAGCCAACAAATCAAAGACCTGAATAAAAAGGCTGGTGTGGAATAGGCTAACAAGACAGAAAGTACTGCTCACAGCTGAAAACCAGTTCGATAAAACATTCAGTCAACCAAATGCACACCTGTTGAGCAAAATGCTCACCTGTTTCCCACAAAAAAAGCTTGTTTCAACACACACACACACACACAAAGAGAACAAACTATTCCATGCAAATCCTTTAAGGTTATAATTGTATAATTAGTCTGGGATGTCACTTTTAACTCTCTCTTTGTGACCAGGTTGTGTCCTAAACACAGAAATATCAAAGAACTTTCTCTCTGTGTCACACTCCCCCCTCTCTGCCTTCAATCATTTACAGGCTCTTTTTCCACTGGGGCCGCTGGGATGGCCTTGCACCTCCCTTTAACACCTTTTGCGAGACAGTGGTTTAAGAGGCGTTTTTGCATCTTTGTGGAGGTGTTAACCTCCCCACCCCACCCTACCAGCTGCTGATACCCCCTCCCTCTTACCTATTTGCATAAAGAGACTGTAGTACATTCTCTGTCAAGCATTCTAAGCTACATACCAGTTGACCCACCTGTCCTGTCACAGATGAGGACGGGCACGCACGCACGCACACTGATTCTAACCAAAACTGTGTGAATATAATAATTTATTCTTCTCAGTTCAGTCTCTCTCTTTTTCCTCATTTGTCTCTCTCTTCTCTCTCTCTCTACCCTCCCCTACCCTCCCTGTCTCTCTCTCTCTTCCTCCTACCCTCCCTGTCTCTCTCTCTCTCTCTCTTCCCCCCTACCCCTCCCTGTCTGTCTGTCTCTCTCTCTCTCTCTCTTCCCCCCTAACCTCCCTGGCTGTCTGTCTGTCTCTCTCTCTCTTCCCCCCTAACCTCCCTGTCTGTCTCTCTCTCTCTCATGCTGTGACAGACAGTCAGGTTCAGCCGGGTGAGGGAAGGATACGGTCTCAGGCTTTGATACAATGGAACGTGTTCAGGCAGGGCTGGGGCCAGCGAGGGTGGGTCTGGCAGGGGTAAACAAATGACCATAAAGGTACGTAGATAAGAGAAGCCCGAGAAAGTGCAGCCCAGATCAAACTAACCCAACCTCCTCTACGACCAAAGCTACAAATCTCACCATTACTTTTACTTCTAAATGCACGATTTGACAAAGACAATTCAAAATGCACTCAAAATATTTTTTAAAACTCATTATACAGCCATTATAAATGTTTGGTAACATACCCATATATATTAGGAATATACTGGTGTACTGGTTTGCTGTAATATTGATTCCAGGCACAACAGCTAAACAAGGTAATATGATTCAACATAGTGGCTCTTCCCTGGTGTAACAGCCTGTTATTCACTTCATACTGAACATTACTTCATTATTTTGTTAGATGGCATTCAAGCATGTGTGTACAAGAATATAAAAGGATATTTGCTCAGTGTATGTGTGTGTGTGTGTGTGTGTGTGTGTGTGTGTGTGTGAATGCCTGTATATTTTGTGTCAGTGTCAAACTGCTCTGCTTCACTTGACTTGTGTGGCAGTGGTAAAGGCCTTTGCCGGGGGCTTTTGTGACCCACGGAGCCGTAACTGCGCACCATCCACACACCCCATCCGTCCCCACAGTCATGCCCACCAGCCCCTGAGGCTGTAAGCCTTGAAGCGTGTGTGTGGGTGTGTGTTTGGGGAATACATCCATTCCTGCTATGATACGCTTCTGTCACCTACACAAAAGCAGGCCACAACTAAGCCTTTCCACGCAAGACAAATCTGCAAGCGAACCGCGCACACACACACACACGCCCACATATACACACACAAAAAACCCCGCTGGGAAGAGCGGAGGAGTTGCCCAGGGCAACAGAGACATGAAACGGCACCACGACACGCCCTCTCCACGCCGGCCCCAAGGTGACCCTCTTCCACTGAGATTGAAGATGAACACAGAGGAAAAAGGACATGGAAAAGCAACAATGAACACTTCTCTCCATCAGCTCGGCCACCGATAACTCTTCAGGAGAAGAAAAGGATGGCCGATAGGAGTCGCCTGGCATTCGTGAGCTTCCCTGAGTTACACCCCCCCTCAGTCGGGCCACTCAGGACTGCCCTGAGCCTGAAGAGAGGCCTTCCCCTCTGTAAACACTTTAAACAAACTTGTCTGGCCAAGGACAAACAGGCACAGAGCAGCGGGTGCACCCACCCTGGCAGGCAAATGGACATTTTATGGGGTCGTCGTGAAAAAAGCACTCTGGGGACTGTCAGGGGGACCGAGGTGGGGGGGGGGGGGGGTTGGTGCGCTGCCTGCTGGTGAGCAGAGGACAAGGCACAGCTCACTCCGCCCGGGGCAAGCAAGCTGTGGCAGGAGCCGCTGACAATCTGCAGCATAACTCAGGAAGACGATAAGCCACCAACTCACTTCACACCCACCTGACAGCATCAAAGGGCCCATAGACGTCTCTGGCTAGGCACCCACACAAATACACACACACACACACACACACACACACACACACACACACATAAGGATTCTGGACTTCCCTTCCTTTAACATGCATCAGCTCACGGGAATCAGAGGTTGAACAAGCAGGGTCTAATTCAAACAAAGGGCTCGCCACTCACCACTATCAGTGTCAGGTCTAAACGTCTGTGTCCTGCATGACAACTGGAAAAAGTAAAAAAAACAAAACAAAAAAAACCACCAACAGATCTCAAAGATCAGATCTGTGTGTGTGTGGAAAGCAAGGTGTGTGTGGAGAGAGGGTTCAAATGAAAGGGAAGAGGGAGATGCTAATCTAGAAAGTTGCATGGTCGCAGTTGGACAAGTCCAGAGCTTGGCTGTGGACCCGTAAAGGAATGTGGACTGACCCCATGACCCCGACCAGACTCCAAGGGCATTAGCCTGGTCCAGGGCCATTTGGTCCCTTCCAGTAAATTATCTTTCCCTCCGTCTCAGACTATTAGGCTGTTATTCACTCTCACACAGACACACACACACACACACACACATACACACACACACACACACACACACATCACGAGTAACAGGCATTCCAGAGAGAGTGGGAGCAGTGCTTGGTGGTGTGTGCATGTCCTGAGCTACAGGAGACTCAGTCCACTTCAGTCTCACCCAAAACCTATACCGAACCAGCCTGGCTGTGCTTAGATGCCACTCTGGTTTCTGGGTCAGTCCCGTGCACATCATGTGCCCATATAAAACCACCACAACATAAAGAGGCTTATAATTGCATCAAAAATTGTGATTAGATTTCTGGTAAGAGCTACAGTATGTGTTTGGCACTTCCGCCTGGTCCAATAAAGGCTGCCATTTTTTATTTATTCTAACATAGTCCAGAGCTAACATCATCCAGGCCATTTTCACACATGATTTTCCAGTGGTAGAAGAAGTCGCCCTGGTGTATCCAACCTGCAAAATCCCTCACCACCTCCCACTCTGCAATAATACCACCGGCTGATGCTCAAACTACCTCTGCCACTCAGTGCTCGTCTCCTCATACACTATTATCACACTTTTTTCAAGGACTTGTGTATATCAGCTGGCACTCAATAATCTTCCTCTTGTATATATTACATCTCAGTGGTATTTTATCTTTGTTGCAACTTGATTTAACTGTTGCTTCTCAAGAAGTGCTAGCACTGATGTCTTACCCGTGCACTGTAGTTCTTGTATTCCCCTCAAGTGTGTGTGTGTGCGCGTGTGCACGCGGCGTGTGTGTTCAGCCACTCACCATTCGGCCAGCTTCATTGTTCTGCAGGTTCATAAGCATGCGCGCATGCTCTATTGAGCCTCGTGGGTAGTTCTTCTCCCGCTCTCTCGCGTCTACAAACTCCCTGGCGAAGCGGTAGCCGTAGTTGACGTTGTCTCCGCAACCGCCCCACAGCCAGTCCCGGGGCAGGTCCCGGGGACGAGCTGCCCGGCTGCAGCCGCACGTGGACAGCTCGCCCTCTCGGCACGCCCGGCTCACGGCGTGGACCACGCCCGCAGCACTGATGCCGTAGGTGAACGCAGTTTCTCTGCTGCCTGAGGGTCACAGAAATACGTGCACACATTCATCATAAACGCACGGACTGGCACTGAGCCACAAGACATGCAAAGTCCCAGGATGTAGGAACCTGTCACCATGGGAGGTTACCAAGACAGCACTATGAGTATGCACAATTCATCATAGACAGACAGACAGATAGAATGCATTTTTAACAATTAAGTAAACTCAACAGTAGCTGTCCGAACGTTACAAAAATGTTGGAAGTAAACTCAGATTCTGCTATCGGGCCGTTAACGATATGAGACGGTCTTGGCAGACTTCACGTGAGGCGCGAAAACAACGACACGTTTCGCAAGGGTTTCCCACCACAAAGGCGTGAGGTTTGCATACATTCGCGCTCGCATATTTTTACATCTGCCATGCATATGTTACCTAACGGTTTTTGTTTTTTTTTTAAATCATTTCAGACATCTGAAATGCCGATTTCTCAACACCACGTGCAAATCCGTACTGTATTTCAGAACTGAGTGTTCTTCATTGACTGGTGTCTCCACAATTAGCGCTGTTCGCAGCAAGCCCGCCAAAGCCACTGCGCTTTGGTGCGTCCAGGGACTCGGTCCAAACTAAGGACGCTCACAAACTCCATACCCAAGAAACCAGTGGTCTCGTAAAACGGCTGTGCGCCCACATTCCTCTGACGCGTCTGCACGACGCGAGAGACATTTTATTGGCCTTTGGTTCGAGACTTCAAATAGAAACCCGGATCTTTCGACTCCGTGTCATCATATAATTGCATTTCAAAAGCGACGCTGGACAATGGCTCGAGTAGCACCTCAATATAAACCTCGCGACTGACTGCAAATAACTCCCGTGCTGTTCGGAGCGGGGAGGGGGCTACCTTGCGCGTCAACAGGCGAGTGGTCTCTTACACCTCATTTCACTGCTTAGCGGAACTAACACTCAATTGCCGTTGTAAGGGAAGTTGGTCCTTTGTATCCACACAATCATACATATCATAATCGATTAAATTATTTTTTAAAATTATTATTAAAAAATGGTTGGAAATGTAGAAGGTCGCTAAAATGGCCGTCATCACATGAGTCTAAATTGTATTTTGATACAGCATCGGTTTGGTTAACGTGACTCAACGTACCGATTTGCATGACGCGGCCGAAGACGGACGTGTTATCCACGGTGCTGCAGTTCCACCGTCTCTGTCGGAACTGGTACTGGCACTCCTTGATGCCCGTTTTCGCCCCTTCTCCAATGTAGACCATATGGTCCTGGTAGAGCTGACAGAGCTTCCGCTGGCCCTGGGACAGTCCCGTCAGCTGGCTGCACAGAGGCTGGGCTCCTATGATGTACATCTCCGGTCTCTGGAAAGGGTTCATTGCCAGTGACCTGGGCATTGAAACATCAGGAGTGTGTGAAGGCATTGTAACCAAGGCCGCGCAAGACAGAAGACTCAACGAGAACATCTATCAACTCCCTAAAAGGGACCTTATAGATAGGTATGGATAGGTTATAGACCGTCACACCTGACTTAAAGACATCTTATTTGGTCACCTGAATTGTCATGAAGTGTCGGGACGACTTTTTATATATAGTTCTAACTGTATTGGTCGCTTAATTGCAAGAGTAACAAATATCATTTCAGTTCTTCACCAGACCGAGTGTGAGGAATTATATTCTTTTTTTTCTTTTTTTTTTTCTGGCCGCAACTGAATGCAAGTTTTGATAAAGACAGCACACAATGTCAAGACGTTTTCTGAGTGTCGCCTTTTTTAACAAACAGGTCGACCATTTGGGCTGTAGGGTAAATATTGTGACAGAGCCTCCACATTTGTTCTCAGTTCGCTCGACCTCTTACGCCACGTGAGGTTCATTCGCAACCATGATGTCATAATAAAAATATATATATATATTAACTCCCAGACAAAAGCAAGGCGCATGCGTAGTCTACAATAAACTGATATATTTAACTTACATTAATAACTAAATGAAATATCGCATGAGATATAATACAGATATATGACCAAGCATATATGCAGATCTTACCACCATGAATTGGCATCCACCAGTAGCTGGGAGTTGCAGCAGAAGAGCGAGACTACCAGTATTAAGTGCACGCCGGTGTAGGTGCTCGGTCCCCGGGTCGTTCTTGCATCCATCCCTTTACGTCCAGCAAATGGCAGTGTGAGAGCGGTCCTCTGGGGGGACATATAGGAAATGATACTAATCCACTCAGTACGAGATCCACAGGGACTATAAGGAACAAACGCCCCGTGAGAGTGGCGCGCTTAGCATCGCCGCGTTTCAGTGCAACTCCGGTGGAAGCTACTGTGCGCAAAATAGTTCAGACGCACGAAGTCTTAACCGCCAGCAGCTGAAACAGTGTGACGTCTGATACAAACAAAAACAGAGCTCTAAAATCTGTGTTCATTCACGTGGACTGACAGAACAATTAAGTGCAAAACTTGGATATGTTAAAACTCGGACGATCAAAAAGATAAAACGCCACAATATGGTGATTATTCCAAATCGCCTCTCTGCCGACTCCTGACAATTTATACATAAACTCATCTGATCCTATCGCTCTCTCCCTCCACTCTCCCTCACTTCGGCTCTACTCCTCGCCCCATACTTTACGGGGATACAATAGACAGAGGGAGGGGCTGAGGTGTGGGGTAGAACTGAAATAGTGGACCATAGAGAACAGGGGGCAAATGAAGTTCTCCGAGATCAACACAAGGGGGCAGCACAGGGGAAAGGGCTTGACACGGGGTGTAAGGGCCTGCGGTGTAAGAAACACAAATAAAAATAGTATACTGACGGAACCTTAAGAAAACTTGGACTTAGGTTTAGATATTTTGGTGTTTAGAATCTACTGACGTGCGTTTGTGTGGTGTTTAGAATCTACTGACGTGCGTTTGTGTGTGTGTGTGTGTGTGTGTGTGTGTGTGTGAGAGAGAGAGAGATAGATAGAGAGAGAGAGAAAGAAAATATAAAGGAGTTAACGATTTGGAAAAAGTAATTTCCATCGAAGTTCACATGCGTAAAATCCCTTTTTACTTTGGTTCTGTGCTTTTTGGTAGTAAACCCGAACAAGGGAAAAAACAAAATCCCAATTTGAATAAAGAAGTAAAAATGTCCCTACATTTGACAGTTCCACTCCTGCTGCCGTTATAAATGTCTCCTGAACACCACGGCGACGGCCTTTATGCGTTTAAGATATTTCGGTAGACAATGGAAAGAAAATATCTTTATTTGACCACAGCATGTATTTGACACGAAAATATTAGTTTATCTAACATTTCCCACATTTATGGTGTACGAATCTTTTATCCGATGGTCAGTGTAGAAAGGAAAAAAGCCCAAAAACCTGTGCGCACGGCGTCCTATCGTGAGTTGTTATGCAACTGCACTGAATGCAACTCCGACCTGATTTATAGCGTCAATCAACACATGCCTCGAGAGGGGTTTATCTTAGGCGACCCAGCCACCCACCCCAAGCTTGTCTTTGGAGTGCAGTCCGAGGGTCCGTCGGAATTGGTGTGAGAGACGCCACTCGATTTCCGAGCAGTCTGTGCATGATAAAGCGGTCTCTCCAGAGTCTTTCATCTGCTGTGATCCACACGCCCAACGACCGACACCCACCCCCCAACCCCCCACCCACCCACCCGAGGGCTCGGCGCGCGAGGTAAACTCTGAAGAACCTGGTATAAAAAAAGCAGGAATACAGACATATTCATCTCATTAAACATGACGGCTAGCGGCGTCACAGTGGAGATGTACACAAAAAGAGGAAACAATGCATTAGTGGTATGTGAAACTTTAAACTATAGCTTTACCGTAAGGACTGTAGACTTTTGTTTTACTCTAGACGTTTTGTAAGAAAAAAATGTAAGTATGAGTTAAAAAACGTTCGACTCCGTTGCAATAATACGTACAACGCCCCCGTATGGCTACAATTAGCAACTGCAGTTGTACAATTTCAGTCCACTCTCACGGATTTACTAGCCTAATAAAAACCAGTTGCGCATTTTAAGTACAGATTGGTACTGAATCCAAAACATGATTAAGAAGCATTAGAATTCAACTAACAAATGCAGGCTTATATAACCTATTTAAAGTAAAAAAGCTTAAAGGTGTGCTTCTGTAAATTAACATTCTGTGAATATTAAAAGTTCCTAGAAAACGTTACTAAACAAGCATGCCACAGTAATGTATCACATAGTATCAACTACGGGCTGTTAAAACAGACCGAGCAAGCTGCTAACGGCACTAAGGTTGTGGGTTCGATTCCCAGGAATCGCACATGCTGCCGTACTGCTACATATAATATGTGGTAAAAGTATGTGAGCATTCCTGCTTATTACTAAGTCCAGGTGTTTCAGTCACACCCATTGCTAACAGGTATATAAAACTCCAGCTCATATGCAGTCTTCATAGACAAACTTTGGCAGAGGAATGGATGCACGGAAGAGCTCGGTGACTTTAAACACGGAGCTGTCACATGATGACACCTGCGCCACAGGTCTGTCTGCGGAATTTCTGCCCTTCTAGATTTGTCCCTGTCGACTGCAAGCGCTAATATTGAAATGGAGTGTCGGGGTAACACCGGCTCCGGCTCTGCTCTCTGGAGTGATGAAGCACGCTGCACTCGCTAGCAGCCTGACGGACAAATCTCGGTTTGGCACATGCCAGTACAATGGCACCCAGAGTGCACGGTGCCAGCAGGAACGTTTTCTGGAGGAGAAGTAATGAGCCTGGGGTCGTTTCACAGAGTTTTGACCAGACTCCTTAGTCCCAGTGAAGAGTAAACTTAATGCTATAGGATACAAACTCATTTTAAATAGTTTTTTTTTTTGTGTGTGTGTGTGTGTGTGTTTGTTTTGTTTTGTTTGTTTGCTTTGCTGCAACTTTGTGAGAACAGTCTAGGCTCCTTTACAGTTCCAGAAAAACACCTCTGGAAGTAAGTGAAACGCTGATTGCAAGCCAGACCTTCTTGTCCAACATCAGTGATCAGTATCACAAATGCCCCCCGGCCTCCAAACAAAAT
>NC_137507.1:8765000-8772500 GCF_041902795.1 Electrophorus electricus
AGCCGAGCCGGCGGCTGAAGGGTTAAGGGGAAAGTGAACTGAATTGTAAGAAGTTGGTTTCCAGGGGAACTATTCTTACTGTTCCAGCTGAGTCGGACACAACCATCTACGTTACAGAAAGGGGGGACAGAAAATACACGACAAACATTTATAGGTTGTGAGCTTTGGTAAAAACAGAACAAGTACAACGGAAATAAGGTAAAATATCTCAGGGAATTGGACTTAGATTAAATGCTCTTATTCAACGCGTGAACGGTTGTTTTGGTTTTAAATGCTCGTCGTCGTCCCCCCCCCCTCGCAGCCGCACGGTACCGGTGGCCCTGCCAAGTCAGTTTGAAAAGATCAGACAAAGGCAGCAGGAAGCGCCTCGGCTCGGCAATGCGTGCGAGCGCAGCGCCAAACCAAACCCCTCTGTCTTTCTCTCTCTGCTAGCGGTCTGAACAAACCATCCAGACTGCTCACCGTTTCCTCTCGCTAGCGTTTTTAAGGTGGTTTCAGAGACCTTTTGAAAATGCACGACCGTCTGGATCCTCGGGCAGAGCGACGGCGATCATCTCGACGCGGCACGGGCGGCGCTGTGTGAGCGCGCCCGCGTTTGCTCGGCGCGGCGCGTGTGTGTCGGAACAAGCTTTTTTCGGCTTTTTGCATTCAAATCCTACTGCGCAACCAGACGGATCACGTGGGACTTGGAAGTTGATCGATCTACACAGTTCAATGTAAAAAAGAAAAGCAACAGAAGGTTTGAAGAATCACCTTTTCTTTTTGAGGAAAAGGACCGGACTTGGCGCTGAAAGAAGCACGTCGGTGGGTTTACCGAGGTATTTTTTTACGCGTACGTAAGATGGAGACGCACATCTCGTGCCTCTTCCCGGAGATTTTAGCCATGATTTTCAGCTACTTGGACGTAAGGGACAAAGGCAGGGTGGCCCAAGTGTGCACGGCATGGAGGGACGCGTCTTATCACAAGTCCGTGTGGAGGGGGGTGGAAGCCAAACTGCATTTGAGGAGGGCCAACCCGTCCCTGTTCCCCAGCCTCCAGGCCCGGGGAATCAGGCGCGTGCAGATCCTCAGCCTGCGGCGAAGCCTCAGTTACGTGATCCAGGGGATGCCAAACATCGAGAGCCTGAACCTAAGCGGCTGCTATAACTTGACTGATAACGGCCTGGGGCATGCTTTCGTACAGGAAATACCCTCCCTGCGGGTTCTCAACCTAAGCCTTTGCAAACAGATCACGGACTCCAGCCTGGGCAGAATAGCCCAGTATTTGAAAAACTTGGAAGTACTGGAGCTGGGCGGCTGCAGCAACATCACAAATACCGGTTTGTTACTTATTGCATGGGGTTTGCACAGGCTGAAAAGTCTTAACCTTAGAAGTTGCCGGCATGTGTCTGACGTGGGTATCGGGCACTTAGCCGGTATGACCCGGAGCGCAGCGGAAGGCTGCCTCAATCTGGAATACCTGACGTTGCAGGACTGTCAGAAGTTGACTGACTTGTCCCTCAAGCACATCTCGAAAGGCTTGGCCAAGCTCAAAGTGCTCAATCTGAGTTTCTGCGGGGGCATCTCGGATGCCGGCATGATTCACCTGTCCCACATGGCCAGTCTCTGGAGCCTTAACCTGCGGTCGTGTGATAACATCAGCGACACGGGCATCATGCACCTCGCCATGGGCACCCTCAGGCTCTCCGGGCTGGACGTGTCCTTTTGTGACAAGGTCGGCGACCAGAGTCTGGCGTACATTGCCCAGGGACTGTACCAGCTCAAGTCGCTGTCGCTGTGCTCGTGCCACATAAGTGACGACGGCATCAACAGGATGGTGCGTCAGATGCACGAGCTACGGACGCTGAACATTGGGCAGTGCGTGCGGATTACAGACAAAGGGCTCGAGCTTATAGCGGACCATTTGACTCAGCTGACCGGTATTGATCTGTACGGATGTACGAAAATAACGAAAAGGGGACTGGAGAGGATAACGCAGCTCCCTTGCCTTAAAGTTTTGAACCTTGGCTTGTGGCAGATGACTGATAGTGAGAAGGTGCGGTGAAACTTGGTGGGCTCCAGTTGGGGGGGTACGCAGGGGAGGGGTCGGAGGAGGAGGTGGAGGTGGGCGGGGAGTTCGCACTATTCAAAAAAAAAAAATTACCGTTGTGGTTGGATTTCAAATTTATAAAACAGCATAAATCGAGACGCCTTTGTTCGCGAAAGATATATAAGCAGTATTTCATCTAAATCGTTTTATTAACCCATTATATCGGCCAGTGTGTGATCACTAAAAAAAAGTTTAATTCCTGACGAGTCGCAATATTAAACCTCCTCCTTCTCAAGTATCGCGCCTAAAACGTTTTGGCTACCTCGTAGATATATTTTAACTTGTATTCTTAAAAAGAAAGAAATGGAGATAAATTGTGCCTAGATAACTGTCCCCTCCCCCCATCTCGGTTTCGCTTAAGAAGAGCAGAAGCAGAAATGAGCCCTAACTACCTTTGTTAATTCTCCCGAAATGGCCAACAAAAGGCTGAAAGGCTGAAGTCTCCAAGCACACATTGGCTCAGCTCAGACTGAATCGAGTTTATGCAAAGACGGATAAATACTGGTTTGTATACAAAAGCTTTTATATTTTCATTCTGTTTAGTTTGGATTTTAGCTCAAGTTACAGGCCTCGAAGCCTTTAATTCAAGCTTTGAATAAGAGGTCCTCTCTGCTGATGTATTTATGCTTGTGTAAGCAGATATTGTTGAATTCATGGCTGTTATTCAGAGCACTGTACTTCAAATTGAAGTGAATTTTGCCCAGAAATGCCCCTTTCCAAACGAGTTCCCGTCAGTTGCTAATACTACAGTTTCATGGACGTTTCATTTTGCTTCCTCATAGACTACAGGTCACACCAAAATGATACATTTGTCCTCGTTAAACGATTAATGTTTACATTGACATAGAAGGACAACATCAAAACGAACAGTAATCAATGTTTGTCTCGGGTAATAAGCAAAAGCGTGCCGGGCCTATGTATGATGATGTATCGACCTGCAACATGTCCTGCTGAAAAGCTACTGTGTTTTAAATGTACTGTATGTATTTGTAAAAAGAATCTCAAATTGTTTTATATTCTTACAGTAAACATTAAAGTTGATATTTATATAATGAAAAGGGCGGCTTGGGATTTCGTTTAAACGTTTTAACCACGGCAAAGTGAAAAATCGGATTTGGCAGGGTTCATTTCTGCATTTGTGTCTATTGTAGCATTGTAATGAATCCTATGGCGAGCGTTATACAGTGACTCATGTGGCATGTCGCTTACAGATGTGAACAGGCATTTCTACAAATGGCGGAGGTTCATTAATGCTTAGCATTAATATGCATTAATGTGAATATTAATATGATATTGTGAATATTAATATGAAACACACCTGAGGCATGTGTATATAAAGTGCAACTGGAATGATTCGCAGACACGTTGCCTGCTGCTCCGTTTACAAGGCGCAACAAAATGGATGCTTCTCCTTAATTATGCTAATTAGTTTGCTTAAATAATCATTGACATACGTGCCTGCTCCGAGATTATGTAGGTGAAATCACTTTATACTAATCACGGCATATGAGCAGTTATTACAGCCCACTGTGGGTACGCACAGTACACGCGCGCGTTTGGGAGACAAGCGCCGACAGCTTTTGCATTTATTCTGTTTGAAGAAAGAAAAAGAAAAACCGTGCCGACATTTGCCATTGTTTCCCGAAGTTAAGGAGCCAGGTTTGCAGTTTTCTTCTTGTTGCTCAGTCACGCGTCCCAGATCTGAGAGATGGGGTTTGCCCCACGAGAGCTTTGCTCCCCCTAGAAAACAGCGGCAGCGCGCGACCCCCTTCCGAACGAGACACTTTTCAAACATTCCTCACCGCCCGCGAGCGTAGACCGCGGAGGGTCCACACGGGCTGGGGGGCATTTCCACCCACCGGGGAGAGAGAATTCAGAGCCTAAAGAGAACTGTGATCTCGCTTTTAAAAGCTTTGCTGGGTTTTTGGGGGCTTTTTCTGAGCTTATATTACTAGCCATTTCATACTGGATTGTTAGCATCCCAGTGGGATGTTCATACTGTCCTAATCTACGGCAGGTGATGTATTCATTTGATATACCTGTTTGGGTTTGTCTTATTTGAGCCATTGCTGCTTCTGCACTGCTGCTTGCATGTCGTTTCTTATCGTTACGTAAAGCTTTCAAAGTTAATGTCAGCTGACTGGGTTGGTTCACAGGGTGGAATGTGTTGTGCAGATGTTATATGAAGCTACAATTCTTTATTCACTGCAAAATAGGTTGTAAAAGAGCAGCATGACGGAGTACAGGGGCCATGACAAAAGAGTGGACATGTTATGCAATGGAGCAGTGAGGCTTTTATTCTGCAGCACCTGTGAGCGAAGGTGTCACTGGCTCACAGCGAGAGGCTTTGAAGTTTTAGCAGGATCCAGGCAGGGGCGAAGAGGGGACACGGCTCGGCCGTCAGAACAGTCGCCCGGTTGTGCCAACAGCCCCGGTTAAAAGATCTGGTTATTCTAATAGGAACTGCCTGTTGTTTGCATTAAAATCGAGTGGGCTGGGTGTGAGAGAGAGAGAGAGAGAGAGAGAGAGACAGAGAGAGAGAGAGAGAGAGAGAAGGTGCCTAGCCATTGCCAGCCAAAGAAACCAGGGAGGAATTTATGAGTCACCGTTTGACTCGACTCTGTGAAAAATGAGCGAGCCGCGCGAGAGGCCTGTGTGACTCCGGCGGACGGGCACACGGCTGGCCCAGCAAACACAGCGCGGCAGACATGTGCCATGGAGACAGCAAGTTTCCTGTGTCTGTGTTTGGCTTTACTCTGGAAATCTGCTCTGGTTTGGTTAGGCCTGGGAGTTGCAGATGTGAGAGATCAGTTTGTAGTTTGTGACTCAGTATATCAGATGTATATCAGACACCTTTGGGTAGAACACAGTCAGTGTCTGATCTATGTGAAACCCCTTTATCTGATGAGGACCTTTCATGAGGCAGAATTAGACTTAACAATTTGCCTGATTATTGGTGGTACAACAGGCAACAAGTATTCATTTGCTACGTGTTCAGAGTTTTTACTTTTCAACACTGCCACAAAACCATTTCAGGCATGGTAACTTATTGCGAAAGAAAATCTCACCAGAGTTTTCACATTTGTGTTTTCTCACAAATACACGGTAGTTCTCTCTGTTTCTCTGGCCCTGGCATTCGTCTGTATTTGTGTGCATGTGTGTGTACGTGTGCATGCACGTGCGTGCGTGTGTGAGGTGTGTGTGTGTCTGTGTGTGTGTGTGAGGTGTGTGTGTTTTGTGTGTGTGTCTGCGTGTGTGTGTTTTGTGTGTGTGAGGTGTGAGTTTGTGACTACTGAGGGGCCAGGTCACAGGCTGCTAGGTGGCAGCTTTCCTCTGTGAGGCTGTGGCAGAGTTTGACTGGTGTCATGTGACCTTGCTGGGTGTGTGAGGGCTTGGAGCCTGGAGGTCCAAGCTGTCTCTCTCCCCCATACCCCCCAATCACCCCCTCCCCCAGAGCGTGCGCGCGCGTGCACACACACACAGAGAAAGAGAAAAAGCCAAGCCATCAAAGCACCCTCAGCATAAACATGCACGCTCACACACGCACTGCACACGCGCTCACTCGCAGACAATCGCAAAACTCGGTTCATCGTGGGCGGTGAGCGTCCGTCTCATTGGTGACCCTGTCGAGGAGAGAGTCTCTGCTTCTCGTGCACATGCACGTAATCACGTTCACGTCGGATCTACTGCTTCATTTTCTTTCCTCTGTTTATTGTTGTTGTTTTTGAAAGCCCAGTACTTCTGCCAGCCTTGCACCAGTTTGGGCCATTGTGCTGTGTGTATTAAAGCGCGGGTGCATATGCACCGTAACACTACACCTGTGCAGCGCACAGGAGTCCCACATGCAAAAGACACTTAAGTGCTAGATTCAGAATTCCACAAAATAATAATGCCCCGTTTTTTTAAGGGAGGAAAAGACAACCCATATTTGGAAGCGTTTTGAGGGTTTTTCCAAAGCCGACGCATCTAACTTAATCCCTGGTTGAAGCGGACCTGCGGACTGACTAGAGCTACTGACACGGGCCGGGTAAAGCTGTCGCAACAGCAGCAGATATCATTTGGGAGTAGTGTTACTGCTCTTGAAAAGGAGTCTGACAGAGAGGAGGAGTCTTTTGTCACTCTCAGTATTATTTTCCTCATAGTTTATGATTACAGATATTGTTTTCATATCATTTAAAATATAAAAAAGTAATGGAAAAAGTCTTATTAATATCAGCTGATATTATTTATTTCGATCCTGTAAAAAGCTCTCTCTCTCTTTCTCTCTCTCTCTCTCTCTGTCTCCCTGGCTGCCTCTGTCTCACGCTGTGTCTCCTTCACCGAGTCTGTCTGTCTGTCTGTCTCTCTCTCGCTCTCTCTCTCTCTGTCTCACTTTCACCACTGGTCTGTGTTTATGAGATAGCAGAGATGAGTTGTGCAGAGAAGTCACCAGGGAAGATATGCAGAGCTTCACAGGCTACTAAGAGTTCATGCCAGACAGGAGTCCTTGCTGGACTGAGGCTGGTTTGCCACCAGTAGTCTCCCGATGAGGCAGACTACTGATGTAGAGTATGGCTAACACACTAGAAACAGATGGGATGTTCTGTGTAACTGATTACCTATAACGTCTAACTAAGGTCAGTGTGTGCCAGTGATTGTATAAGCACGATGACTGAGGGTACACAGGCTTTTGGGAAAACAGTTTTAAAATGCTGTATGTTTACATTTTCCACGTTTCCATCTGTGGAGTGAGGCATTTCCAGCAGGCATTGGTGTGTATGTGTGTGTTGCTGTATGTCTGCTTTGCTTTGCTCTGTCTTTACCATATCATATGTAAAAAGGCAGGAGCTAAGAAAGTTGTGTGTGTGTGTGTGTGTGTGTGTTTGGGGGTGAAAACTGCAGGATGCATGATGAGCTTGAAAGCACAAAAGGGCTTTTTCTGCGGGAGTGTCTGTGTGTTTAGTTACTAAGTGTGTGTGTGGGAGGTGGAGAGGGTGTGAGTGTGGTGTGTGGTGTTTCCGTGTCCACTCAGCCAGGGAAAGAGGGTGGAGAGAGGGCGAGTGAAAGGAAAAAAGGGGGGATGAGAGATGGATGACAGAGGGAGGCACACAGCTCCAGCTCGGTCTCTCCACCCAAACGCATTAGCCACTTCAGCACCTCCACCCATTCCACTACAACCGCAGCTGTCTCTGGCTCTGGACCGAGGATGCGCACTCCCTCACAGCCATTCACCGCTCACTATCATCTAACACCATAATGGAATATTTTTCACCTCGTCCACTGATATTTGGACACATTTTTAAGCATAAATTACTATACTATAGAATACTATACTATACTATACTATACTGCGATCAAAGTCTTGTTGTAGGGATCAAAAAGTGTCTTGGTTACATATAAGTGGAGCCATTGGTAATGTCTTAAAGAGGTGC
>NC_137507.1:8785000-8792500 GCF_041902795.1 Electrophorus electricus
CCCTGCCACTCTGGAACGCCTCCAGCAGACACATGGCACATAGGATTCCCATCATGCTTCCGGCTCAGGAAGGGAAAAGCTCCGTGGTGGCTCAGGGCCCTACAGCTGAAGCATAGAACAGCTAAACCTTTTGAGGGCGCATGCGCCTGGCAACGGTCGCCTGCAGGTCATGGCCCCTGCGAGCACCTGGAAAACCTCATGACCCGACTGCTCAACTGGGACTGTGCGTGTACACACACACACACACACACACACACACACACACACACACACACACACACACACACACATACACACCAGTGGACACTATTAAGCAAGGTCCTGCAGATGACCCTTTCAAATACAGTCATCAAGGTGACTTTTCCCAATTACATCCAGCACTGCTGTTTTTGTTTTTCGCTTTATCGCCTCTCCATCACACACACACACACACACACACACACATATACTCACAGACATACACACATACTCACAGACATACACACACATACACGCAGACACACATATGCAGACACATATATACACCCAGACATACAGACACATACACAAACATATACCCACATACACACAGACTTATACACAGGTACACACATATTTGAACACATATGCAGGCACAGATGTATACAAATACACACACAAACATACACACACACTGCTTTTATTGACAAGTTTCTCTTTTTTGATATATATATATATATATATATATATATATATATATATATATATATATATATATATATTAGTATAATATTAGACTCTGACAATGTTAAATTAACTGTCAAAGTTGGTGCACTAATTAAGATATTCACAGTAATTAAATGTATCATCCACTCTAGTTAAGACCACAAGCGTATCACCTTTGAGTGAATATCTGCAGCTGTTTGTGTGGTCACTGTTACGCTGGGGTTTGGACGCCAAGGCAGACGTACTCATCACTCAGAGAGCTGCTTTGGCAGGAGACCTACAAAAAAGCTTTTACGTTAAAAAAAAAAACCCGCAAAACAAAACATCAGAGTAAGTTAGTAAAGTTCACAAACACCTGTGACCTCTGTTTTACCAAAATCCAAAGCTGAATTTTGAGCTGAACTCAACTCAAGAGTACAGCAGCTCCCTCCCCAGCAATGTGCCAGCGTCCTAGACTGGACCTCGCCTCATGCCCCCCCGCCCAGGTGGCACTGCCTGGTAGGAGCAACAGAGAGAACCTGGCTGGTGGAGAGAAGATAGCAGTAGTGACGAGAGAGAGAGAGAGAGAGAGAGAGAGAGAGAGGGAGGAGAAGGACAAGAGGAAGAGAGAAAGACGGAGGGAGAAGAGGACTGGAAGCATAGCTAGTGGCGTAAAGAGAGAGAAAGAGAGAGAGTGGGAGAGATGTAACAACAGAGAAAAGGAGGAGATGACAAGAAAGACAGGAAGAAGGGAGGGAAAATGTAACACGCTAAAGGGAGAGAAAATAGATTCAGCAAAGCTCGCTCTCTCTCTCCCTCCCTTTCTCCTCCCCCTTGAGCAGGTGGGAGAGAGGAGGAGCCTGAGGCTGTCGCTGATCTGAGCAGCTTGTCTCCCAGTAGTTCTCTTCATCCTGACTCCCATTCATCACGTCCTCTCACACTTCATCACAGGCGCAATGCCCATCCCCCACCATCCTCCTCAATTTCAACTTAGACCTGCCATATGTACCCTTAATGCACTATATCACACCATACTACACTATACTGCACCATACTACACCATCCTACACTATACTACAACACACCATACTACACTATACTACAACACACCATACTACACTATACTGCACCATACTACACCATCCTACACTATACTACAACACACCATACTACACTATACTACAACACACCATACTACACTATACTGCACCATACTACACCATCCTACACTATACTACAACACACCATACTACACTATACTACAACACACCATACTACACTATACTGCACCATACTACACCATCCTACACTATACTACAACACACCATACTACACTATACTACAACACACCATTCTACACTATACTACACCATACTACACTATACTACAACACACCATTCTACACTATACTGCACCATACTACACCATCCTACACTATACTACAACACACCATACTACACTATACTACAACACACCATTCTACACTATACTACACCATACTACACTATACTACAACACACCATACTACACTATACTGCACCATACTACACCATCCTACACTATACTGCAACACACCATACTACACTATACTACAACACACCATTCTACACTATACTGCACCATACTACACCATCCTACACTATACTACAACACACCATACTACACTATACTACAACACACCATTCTACACTATACTACACCATACTACACTATACTACAACACACCATACTACACTATACTGCACCATACTACACCATCCTACACTATACTACAACACACCATACTACACTATACTACAACACACCATTCTACACTATACTGCACCATACTACACCATCCTACACTATACTACAACACACCATACTACACTATACTACAACACACCATTCTACACTATACTACACCATACTACACTATACTACAACACACCATACTACACTATACTACACCATACTACACTATACTGCACCATACTACACTATACTACAACACACCATACTACACTATACTACACCATACTACACTATACTGCACCATCCTACATCATCCTACACTATACTACAACACACCATACTACACTATACTGCAGCATACTACACCATCCTACACTATACTAAAACACACCATACTACACTATACTGCACCATTCTACACCATCCTACACTATGCTATACTACACCATACTACACTATACTACAACACACCATACTACACTATACTACACCATACTACACTATACTGCACCATACTACACTATGCTACAACACACCATACTACGCTATACTACACCATACTACACTATACTGCACCATTCTACACCATCCTACACTATGCTATACTGCACCATCCTACACTATACTACAACACACCATACTACACTATACTGCACCATACTACACCATCCTACACTATACTACAACACACCATACTACACTATACTACAACACACCATTCTACACTATACTGCACCATACTACACCATCCTACACTATACTACAACACACCATACTACACTATACTACAACACACCATTCTACACTATACTACAACACACCATACTACACTATACTACACCATACTACACTATACTGCACCATACTACACTATACTACAACACACCATACTACACTATACTACACCATACTACACTATACTGCACCATCCTACATCATCCTACACTATACTACAACACACCATACTACACTATACTGCAGCATACTACACCATCCTACACTATACTAAAACACACCATACTACACTATACTACAACACACCATTCTACACTATACTACACCATACTACACTATACTACAACACACCATACTACACTATACTACACCATACTACACTATACTGCACCATACTACACTATGCTACAACACACCATACTACGCTATACTACACCATACTACACTATACTGCACCATTCTACACCATCCTACACTATGCTATACTGCACCATCCTACACTATACTACAACACACCATACTACACTATAATGCACCATACTACACCATCCTACACTATACTACAACACACCGTACTACACTATACTGCACCATACTACACCATCCTACACTATACTAAAACACACCATAAAACACTATACTACAACACACCATTCCACACTATACTACACTATACTACACCATACTGCACTATACTACAACACACCATACTACACTATACTACACCATACTACACTATACTGCACCGTACTATGCCATCCTACACTATACTACAACACACCATACTACACTATACTGCACCATCCTACACCATCCTACACTATACTACAACACACCATACTACACTATACTGCACCATACTACACCATCCTACACTATACTACAACACACCGTACTACAGTATACTGCAACATACAACACCATCCTACACTATACTAAAACACACCATACTACACTATGCTACACCATACTACACTATACTGCACCGTACTACACCGTACCGCACTATACTACACTATACTGTACCATACTACAGCACACCATACTACACTATACTGCACCATACTACAACACACCACACAACACTATACCATATTACAACACACCATACTACACTATACTGCAGCATACTACACTATACTGCACCGTACTACACCATGCCGCACTATACTACAACACACCATACTACACTATGCTGCACCATACTACACTATGCTGCACCATACCACACCATACTATACTACACTATACTGCACCACACTACAACACACCATACTACACTATACTACAACACACTATACTACACACCATCCTACACTATACCACGCTATACTGCACCATACTACAACACACCATACTATACTATACTGCACCATACTACGACACACCATACTACACTGTACTACAACACACCATACTACACCACACTATGCTATACTATAGTACACCATACTACAACACACCATACTACACAATACTACACCACACTATACTACACCATATTATACTATGCCACACCATACTACACTATACTTGCAAGGCCTACATTTGAAATCGTTTTGCTGAATTGGACTGTAGAAAACAGTCTCCGCGGGCGAGGTGAGAAAATACGGACAAAGTCACACACTGTCACCCATAACTCCGCAGGCCAGAACCCAAACAGTGACGGATCGGCCTGGCGGCAGGTCCGAGTCAGGACCGAGCCAAGGCAGTCTATCTATTTCTGGATGTGAGTGGAGTCGGTTAACCCCTCAGCCCCTGTCTGGCCAGATCCAGGAGCCTAGGCAAGTTCAGCATTACAAAGCACCATATTCTGGGACATGAGTTAGGTATCAAGCAGAGTTTGAGCAGCTACTCATCAAAGCATGCTTCTTGCCGTGAGTTATATGTCGAACGGGCTGCGTAAAATCAGAGATTCGGTGGTTGAACAGAAGCATAGCAAGCGAAACTCAATAGATAGAAGCTAAAAGCTCAGTAATGAAGAGGCAGCCCGGAGAATCCTATGCTACGAGCACAGAGGCCGTGGAATCTCATGTTCAGCAGGACGGTCATGTTCATGGACACCTCATCATTCCCTGTGTATGCATTACTCTCCCCAGAGAGAAGCTCGGATGCTGCAGCCAGTGACACAGAACCCTACAGCACACACACACACACACACACACACACACACACACACACACACACACACACACACACACACACGTGCACACACACACACACACACACACACACACGCACGCACGCACACATGCACACACACAGCTACAATCTTCCACAAACACAATCACACACATGCACGCATAAAACATACATTCAGCGGAGCTACTTGACAGCAGCAAACTGGGAGAGCTGATTAAAGGCCTTTACTCTACATAAATGTCCAGTGTGTGTGCAGTAACACTTAAAGGGGTAAAATACGAGAGTGGCACCTCTGCGTGTGTGTACGTGTCTGAGTGTGTGTGTGTGTCTTGTGTGTGTCTGAAAGCCAGCCATCAACCCCCCACAAGCATATACATGCCCCCCATCCAAAAACATACTTATGTGTTCATTAATTAATTCATGTGTTCATTACATTGTAGAAGGCACAACCATTCTCTCTCTCTCTCTCTCTCTCTCTCTCTCTCTCTCTCTCTTTCTCTCTGTCTTATTGCAGTTCACGTTTGTTGATCTTCTGTGCAGCACTGCACTCCGCTGCCCTCCTCGTCCCCCTCCTGGCTCGGTTTTCTCCGCTCGGCTCCAGGGAGACGTCTGCCCAGCTCAGACCTCTCGCACTAGGGGCAGGCAGACTCCTCCTCCCCCACCCCAACCACCACTCCTCCAAAGCTGGCAGAAGTCCAAAGCACAGCTCAAACTCCCTCAAGCAGGACTGGCAAGAGAGACAGTGAAAGAGAGAGAGAGAGAAGAAAGGGGACAGAAAAATAGGAAGAGGGAGATAGGGAGAGAGAGACAGGAAGGGAGAGAGAGAGAGACAGGAAGAGGGAGAGAGAACGAATCACAGCACTGACACCAAGAGAGTACACAACAAGGATAAGGGGAGAAAGATATTTGAGAAAAAAGCAAGCTGGAGTGAGACAGTGGAGGCAGAGTGAGATAAAGGAGACAGGGTGAGACCGTGGAGGCAGAGTGAGACAGTGGAGGCATCGGAGACAGAGTGAGACAGTGGAGACAGAGTGAGATAGTGGAGGCATTGGAGACAGAGTGCGACAGTGGAGGCAGAGTGAGACAGTGGCGACAGTGGAGGCAGCGGAGGCAGAGTGAGATGGTGGAGGCAGAGTGAGACCGTGGAGGTAGTGGAGGCAAAGTGAGACAGTGGAGGCAGAGTGAGACCGTGGAGGCAGTGGAGGCAGAGTGAGACAGTGGAGGCAGAGTGAAACGGTGGAGGTAGTGGAGGCAGAGTGAGACCGTGGAGGTAGTGGAGGCAGAGTGAGGCAGTGGAGGCAGAGTGAGACCGTGGAGGCAGTGGAGGCAGAGTGAGACAGTGGAGGCAGAGTGAAACGGTGGAGGTAGTGGAGGCAGAGTGAGACTGTGGAGGTAGTGGAGGCAGAGTGAGGCAGTGGAGGCAGAGTGAGACAGTGGAGACAGTGCAAGCGGAGTGAGGCAGCAGAGGGGAGTAAGAGCACACTCAAATCCGTCTGGTTTCCTCCATTAAAGCACTTTGTTACACAAACTCCACCATGCATCCCACAGAAGCACTTCACCGTCTGTGCGCCATTCAACAGAAACGCTGCCACATCACTGTAGGCCACAGAAAATTGACTCTTAATTGATCAAATATGAAGTCATTAAGCAAGCTGGCAGAGGTGTGTGCGTGCATGTGTGGGACACTTTAGGGGGAGGGAGACTTTGCCAGATTGATGAGCGCCTTTCCCAGTGGCAGCAGCGTCTGGTAAATGCCTGCATGCAGAGAACACTGACCCCCCCACTGCTCACTAATGGTACAGTCCAGATTGGCATTTTGGGCCAGAACCAAGAGCAAGAGTGTCTCCAGCCATGCAGACCCAGGGTAGAGGAAGTTGGGCATGACTGCCTATTGATCTCCCTGGCTGGGATAGGCGAAACGTCTGGAGAGAGGCAGACATGGGAACGAAGGTGCAGAGAGACAGAATGAAAGATAGAAAGAGAAATGAGGACCAAAGGACTGAAAGAGAGAGCAAGACAGAGGAAAAAAGAGGGAGAGAGCGGTGAGAAAGACAGATGGAAGGAGAGAGAGAAGAGAGAAGGTGGGAGATGTCCCATGACCATGACGGGAAAAGAGGAAGCTTTAAAGAGATGAACAAACACTAACTGCAGACATTACTAGTCAAGAAGCTACCGACACTCTCTCAACACTGTCTAAGTGCAGACATTACTAGTCAACAAACTACT
>NC_137507.1:8797500-8807500 GCF_041902795.1 Electrophorus electricus
ATGTTGTGGTAAACTAGCCCACAATGGCAGGGTAATCAGCCATGAAATGTGCCCAAGGCGAGAGCTCAACTTCTCAGAGAGAGAGAGAGAGTGAAGGGGGGAGGAACTGGCATCAACATAACGAGAGATCGAAAGAGGGGGAGGGAGAGAAAGAAAGAGAGAAAGGAAGAGGGAGAGAGAAAGAGAGAGAGAGAGAGAGAGAGAGAGAGGTAGAAAGAGAGAAATGTGGATTAGGAATGTCATGAGTACCAGAAAAAAAAAAACCCAAGATGTGTAGAGCTATGATAAAGCCATGATGAAACTACTGCAGAAGGGGAAGACTGAAAATGGGCACATGGAAGGAAGCAAAACCATGACAACCAGCACATCCGAAAGCTCCTGTAACACTGGTGGAGTTGAGAGAGGAAGCACACTGGGATGGTGTGTGTTCATTATAATAAAAGCTATGAGGTTACAGCAGGGGAGCCAGGCGCTTGGTCCAAGACCAAGCTGTGGAGGACGTGGAACAAAAGACCCTTGGCCTGTCCCTCCAGACGTTCTGTAGCCCCCCACACATCTGTCCTGGTCCTGGTCACTCTCTCAGTGGGGATCGGGCCACACACAGAGCCCTCATCATTTTCCTATGCGCTTCTGTGTCCAAGTTGTGCTTTTCAGCTTTTGGTCATTCTAGTAGACAGGCAGCCTTAATCTGGCAAAGAACCCCATGGGAAGGTGTCCAGTACCTCCCAGTGTGGTCAGCAGTGTGGTTAGCAGGTCACAGCATGGTGGTGGTGGTGGGTGGGTGGGTGGGTGGGGGTGGACACACTAGACCTGGTTTACAAGATCTGAGTAAGCAAAGGTCCACCCCCCCACTTCCTCACCCGGGCTGGGCCCTCCTGAGTCCGCACCCCTGGTCCTTCCCCGTCACACTGTTAAATGACTCCACTGAAGCCCTGTTGGCTCAGGTAGGACAGGTCAATTATCTCCCTGTTTTCAGAGCTCCTAATGACACCAATTAAAACTGCTGTGAGGACCGGGGCAGCAGGGTCACTCGCTGTAGTGTGTGTGTGTGTGTGTGTGTGTGTTTGTGTGTGTGTTAGACTAAAATATTTGAAGAAATATGTGACTTTGGTTGTACAGACTAGAGAGATTTTGAAAGTAAAAGAGACAAGATCTAATGAGAGGGAGTGAATGTGTGTGTGTGTGTGTGTGTGTGTGTGTGTGTATACATGAGTTGTCTCAGCAGGGATTTACTTGGTTGTTATACCAGTCTATTACTGGTGCCCTGTTAAGTGCCCTCTCAATCTCCTTAGCTCACACTTTAACCCGCCGCTCACTCAGTGTGTGCAAATGTGCACAGTGGAGGTGTCATGGAAAGACATGCATGCCGCATGCTGATTGGATGAAGAGCTGCTGTCCTACCCATTTAGAAAGACAAGCAACGACACAGGTTAAGGTTTAGCCAGAACCCACAGAAGCTTCACCAGTATTTCATTAAATATTTGATGAAATATAAACAACAGGGCATTTCTGGTGCTACTACAATGATGTTCCGTGATTGTGAATATAAAGAAAAACATCTTAAAAAATTGCTGGGTTGAACCAGTGTGAAACTATCGCTGGTGAGCTTTACAGAGCACCACATATGAGAAACAAACTGTTGTTTCCACCTGTTCTGAACCTTCAGGACCTGGCCGGGATTTCAGATGTCGCTCGGAAAACTTGTTGAGTTGCTCTGCTTCACGTCATCACACTAAGATTCCTTGTAATTTACCAAAAATAGTCGTGGCCATCAAATTAAAGGTATTTGCAGCAAAAGCAAAGCAACCCCTTAAGTGTAAAACACTCCAGCTATTACTCAAGGTGGGCACACACACACACACACACACACACATGCACGTGCACACACACACACACACACACACACACACACACACACGCGCGCGCACGCACACGCACACACACACACACACACACACGCACGTGCACACATACACACACACACATGCACACACACGCGCGCACGCACACGCGCACGCACACACACACACACACACACACACAGATGGCCAGAAAAGTCATTTAGAGCAATGTTTACACTGCAGAAAAGCCACAGAATACTGACAATGCACTACAAATGCGAGAGAGAGAGACAATTCATGCTGTATATATGATTATCCCAGTGGATATTCTCATGCACACCTCAACCACAAGAGAATGTGTGCAAATGGGCTGTTGCCAACTTGTCCTCTGTACATAAAGCTTAGCCTCACGACTAACCGACCGACAAATGTATGACGAACCCTTTTAACACGAGGACAACTAATGATATTACATCACAATCAAGTTCCTTATCATGGTACCTTTAGTAGTGAAGTAGTAAAGACAGGAAATATGGTAGGTGATGAAGTCAGTCCACAGGTCATACCTTAGCTTCGCTTTCTGGTGTTCTTTCACAGATGTAAATTCAAGGTCTCTGTGTAAGACTGAGAAATGTTGGTCAAATGTGACGTAATATCAGTGATCTGACTGATAATCGACCAGCACTGCATTGCAGCTATGTGTTGTTACCCTCGAGTCGTGCTGACCCGCGTAAATGGAGGTTATTTAGGTCATTGCAGACACAGGAGCGCTGACTCCCCGATGTGGACTCACGCAGGCTAGGACAGTGAGAGGACAGAGAGGAAACATGGCTCAGGAAACCACTGCAGAGTCCAACACTCTCTAATTACTGAAAATACACTCTTCAGCTGACCACTGCTTGGTCGTGTGCTGCAGTCAGCATTCAGATGGCTGGCCGAACACAGTCAGGCCGAGATTAGGTGGGTGTTTATCTTCACTCTGCTTAACCGCAAGACTGAAAGTCTTTGCAATAAGTGGGGAGAACTGGTGAATAACTGCTGGATGAAGAGCCGTGAAACCAACATTTTCTGTCCATATCTACATAAAACAGCACCAGCTAATCCACTTGAATGGTTCCATAGATTTCCGTGGGGTTCTCAGAATATGTAGCAGTCCTGCACTGGTAGCAGGTGCAGGATTACCTCACAATCTTCCACACACACGCACACACACAGGTGATGTCTGTCCCTCGAGCTGTCGCACAGCCCCCAAGGCTACACTGTCTGTCTGTCAGTGCCGAGGTGATGGGGGCTGGCTGTCTGTCCACAGCCCCGGATCCGGCTCCAGGGGCTCAGGCTGACCGGAGAACACGGTCGTGACCCCTGGGCACCGCTGTGAGGCCCAATAATGACGTTCGAGTCAGAGGCGGCCGATGACAAAAGCTTTCGAGCCTCCGCGTTCTGTCAGAAGCACAGCGCAGGGGCTGTGTGCTCCCTGCTGTGCCAGTCTGTGAATGGAATCTATGACTAGCACTTTAAAGAGGACATCCAGCCTCTGAATCGACAGCAGGCTCCGGTATTGTCCGCTGTGGAGCTTTTATGAAGTGTCTGCTTCATAATGACTGGGTTTAAGCTGCCCAGCAATTGTCAGAGAGCTGAACATGGACACACAGAGGGACAACTTAATCCAGGGGCAGTGAAGGGAAGAAAGGATAATTGCTTTTGATCAGTATATATGTAAAGATGGTCCAATACCTGTAACTTCAAAAACTAGAAAAGGAGTTTAGTTTTTGTCTGTATTTAGAGAGGATGGAAAAAAACTAGTCTGTGTGTGGGTGTGGGTGTGTGTGGGTGTGTGTGTTCGCACACTCATGCAAGGCAGCGGGTTGGCTCATGCAGGTGTGCTGTTGATGGCTTTATCTTCCTGAATCAGCTTCGGATAGGTTTCCCAGTCAGAGCTCAGCCAATGTCTGCAGCCCTTCAGTCCTTGTCAGGACTCAAACATTTCATTAAATAAATCAGTGTGTTAATCGACCCCCCCAATTACATTCCTGACTTCACAGAAAAACAGACAGACAGGCTAAAACACCCTCCAACACACACCCACCCACCCACAGAAGAACTGAGAAGAGAACTCATAGTAACACAAATCTCCCTCCAAAAGGTTCCTACATGCATTTGAGTAGAAACCTCCCCATGAACACAAATGGAAAACATTTTCAGTAATGTGTTTGCATATTGAGTCTCTGTCTCCAAGACTGAATCATGTGCAGTTACTGTGCGTCAACTGGCTGTCATTTACATTCTGCAGCGGCACGCCAGACATCAGCACACTGTGACTCGGCCCGGCTGGGCGCTACTAGCCATCAGCCCGAAATGTAGTCGAACCATAAGACAAGTCAAGTCAGAAAACCACAAAATGGAGGCCATCTGCATTCAGTCAGGAACGGGAAGTGGATCTGAAGGTCACAAGTAACTCAGGTCCACTGTCACCATGCTGACAGGGTGGCGAAACAGAAGACTGGATGGAATGCTAGTCCAACAAGCAGCCAATGAAAGGCCAGGATTTCTTCATAATTCTGTTCCAATCAGTGTCACAGAACCTCTGAACCTTGTGTACAGGATTAAGGGAATGTCTTAAGAGTAGCTGTAGCCACAGGGCAAAAAGCAAGTGTGACCGAATGTGTGTGTGTGGTATCTGAACCTAACAGGGTGCCCACACGTTCATGCTCTACACATTGCAACAACCAACAAAAGCAATGAGTGCATACACACTCAGTCCACCCTGCAGACATGTAATACACACGAAAACACCTCTCAGATCAGCCTCCCAGTTAGCCAATACAGGCTTACACACAGACGTTTCCACTGGGTGACATCCAAATTCACTAATACTTGGGACATATGTAGTTGAATATAGTCTGCAACATGAGTAACGCCATATGCTGAATATTTTGTAATTAAACACTAGTACTACCAACTCTGCAGCAGACCAGGTGTCTCCTACTGTTTTAACATTATTAGCACCGATTTTACATGTCACAGCCTTTCTGCATATGAACTGTGAGATTAATAGCAAAAGAAATAATGGATTGCATATAAAACACTAATATATATAATCATAATTGCAGTGAAGTACACAAGGTTTCCAAAGGTCCTTCATCAGCTGTGCGCGTTATACATAGTGGTTAAGCCTACTGATCTACAAAGAGAAGGCAGAGCGCATGTGTGTGTAAGTGTGCACAAAATCATCTAATGAATTAATCACAAATCTTTCATTGTGCGCTTTTATGTTCTATTAGGTTATTTGAGGGAATTTAATAAAGCAGTAAGGAGCGCAACACGTTACTTTTGGGCAAATGTAATTCTCATCGGACCTATAAAATGTGTCAATTCAAAGTTTGAAAAAATCAAACGTTTAGTGCGTGCGAAACACATCCTATAGAATTGAACCTAAATAGCATTTATTTACAAGAGAAAGTACGGTAACTCATTTAATTAAGTTATTAATATTCAGATTTTTTTTAAAAAATGTTAAAGATAACTAGATGTTTTTAAATTCAGATCGCTTGACAATCAAGACTCGTTTAAAAGAAAACCAACTAACGAGGACATCGTTTAACATCTGACCTTAAACTGCAGATACTGCATACATCTATCTGCCTGGGATATCTTAGTGAAAGCACCCGTGACTCATTTAAATTTACTCTTAGATTAATTATGAATATTCTGCACAGTGTCATCCAGTTTAAAGACAGCGAACAAATATTAGTTTTGTAACTCTGTCTGAAGTTAGCGTAAATGTTCATAGTCGGACCATTTTTTTCGTTAGGCAACTGTTATAATTTAGTCCATGTAATGGAATGAATTTTGACTTAAAGGGTAAAATGCGTTGCGGCGCTGTATGAAAAAAAGTCCTTTGGTAGAAACCACATTAAAACGATTAGATCTGCTTATTATAGATGTTCGTGAGCGTGTGGTCTGGAGACATTTAGAGCGCGAGCTTATTCCGCGAGCAGAAGGAGACTAGAAGTCTTACTTGGTTGTGGATGTCACGAAACCTTCGTGCTCTGCACAGCTTTCAGAAACTCTCTCCAACTTCACAAACTCTCTCCAACTTCTGGATCGGGGTCTGCGCGATGAAGCTGAGCGACTCGTCTGCGCGATGTTCGCCGGGCGACTCTTCAAAAACTCACAAGTAGGAATTTCTCTTCGAAAAAAAAGTACAAATTCCACCTCCGGTAAATGTAACTTGGCCTTGGCGAGATCCTTTTCGTGGCCGGTCTTGCCCTTCAGTAACTGCATCAAGAACACGCTCCTTTAACAGCCAGCCTGGTTGGTTCGTGCTGATCCGCTCAAGTCTTCGTCACCTTTCCAGTTCTGGCGCACCGGTACCAGTAGCAATGTGCAACAGGTGGAAGTAAATGGAAAGTTTGGTAGTGTGCGATCAGGATGGATAGAGCACAGAAGTCCCCACCTCTCGCTGCGGAAAAGACGAACTCAGAAGGCTCGTTATGAGGGAAACGGAGTCGTAAGTAAAGAAACCTGCAGTCAGTCAGCAAAGACTCGAGAGTTGATGCTGGCAAGCATAAGCGCAACTCGTTCCTAATCATTTACTCTCCACACTATAAATGCTCCGGTACAAAGGCAGGGGAGGGAAAAAGAAAAAAAAAAGTTTTCAGAAGTTTCACTTCAGAGGCGAAATGTGTGAGAGAGGATGCGTTCTTGGTTTAAACTCGAAGTTGTTTCAAAGAGAGGAGAAGAAACGAGCGCTGTTGTGAGAGCCCAGTCCGCTAGGAGGGGGGCAGAGGCAGAGGTAGCTGGGGAGGGAAGGACCCACAGACGGCCAGCACTCCCATTTCACATAACACACCCCAGCAAATCAGAGATGTTTCAGATGTGCGCCAATCTATGCGCTTTTATTAAATAGAATACCCCCCCCCCCCAAAAAAAAACCCATTTATCTGACAATAAAAGTGAAATAAAAACGTGTATTTTTTACAGACTACTGCTGCGTAGGTTAGACGACTTAATTAGCCTACCTATGCATTGGATACATGTATAAATTCATGAAAATCCTTTAAAAAATCAAAGATGAAAAAAAAAGAAATAGAGAAAGTTTAAAAAAAAGATAAAGAAAGAATGCACACAAGTGACTGCTAGCAATACAAATGAGCAACATGCATGAGTGATTCATCACATGCACTGCGACACGTGAGGTCTCGCTGCGTGCGTTTTCACCGAAGGAAGCGAAAGCAATCCGTTAGCCACTACTATTCACATTAGAGCGGACACACACTATGAATCACGGTCTGAATCAGCATCGACGATAGTTAGTCTCGAAGCCACTCAGCAGGAGGACATCAGGTTGGATGGGTGTCACGGACGGGTCACACTGTCCAAGACTTGGCCACTCACCTGTGAGTCACAACCCGGCCAGTCTCATCAGACAGCCGGGCCTCCAGTTAGGTCTTTCCTAAGTCCAGCACTGCAGAAAATATACACCAAACATCCATATATGATTGTACAAGATATTTGTAATGCAACGGTACCCTGAAATGCACATGAGAGTTCGTTTATCATAGAAAAAGTTCTGTGCAAACTTTTGGGTATACAGGAATGTTTAGCTAATGACACGTCCATATTTGCATTGCATTTATGACATCATTCTTTATTCTACAACTGTTTCATTACAGATGAAGCAGCCACGTAAGGTTGCCTAATCATATTTATTAATAAATACATTGAATCAAACAAACGAAAACTTCAACCCTGATAAAGTCTTGCTTCCCCAAGCTGTATTTGAACGTGTAGGAATGTTCCCTGGTAGCAGTTCGCTAGTATGAGGCCGTGCCTCTGGTTCTCTCAGACTTCCTCTCCTCTGATGAGGACCGACGGCATACCCTAAGAGGCAGACTCTTCTGCTCTGTCTCAGCTGCCACTGTTTATGGTTCCAGGTAAGTTCATCCTCCAAAACATGTCAGGGCTTGTGAAGATATTACACGTCTGCATCGCTCTCGTTCTCCGCTCTCTCACTCACTCACTCACACTCTCTCTCTCTCTCAGTCTGTCTGTGTGTGTGTGTGTGTTTAGCAACGGTTTGTAATTAGCCGTTTTGCTCTTTGTAATCCTTTAACACTACAGCGTGGCGGGTAAGTGTAGTCCCGGGTGTCTTGAGCTGGGCTAAACAAATTAAACACTACTGTGATTTCTGTTCGTATGTGTAACACACAGACATGTACGCAAAAAATCAGTACACTGTTCAGTGCAAAGTCAGAGAAATGTCATCCTTTAATACCAAATACCTCTATAATTGTTTGCACTGCATTTAAAACCTTTTTCTTTAATGTTTGCTTTAATTCAAGTAAAAACCCCCAAAACCCCACATCCATTAAACAAGTTTGTATGATCTTTGTCATCCTAATGTATATTCAAATCACAATACCAGTTCCAGTTTATATAGCCTGGGCTGCAGTGTGGAAGAACGGCTGTACAATCACTTGCATTCATGGCAGTATGTTTTCTGTATGACATTTATGAAGTCAGTGATGTGAAAAAACTAAAAGAGGCATAGCTTTTCCATCTTTCCTACGGACAGACCGTTATTTCAGGGGCGACAGATCTCCTTTTTCCACTTTCCCCCCCTCCTTTTTTGCAATCAGTGTGTTTTTGGCTTAAACCACATCATTTCCACGCCCACACATGGCTCTCTCTCTCTCTCTGTCTCGCTGTCTCTCTCTCTCTGAAAACCAGATGCAAAAAACACACTGCTATATATACACACACACACACACACACACACACACACTTTAAACAGCGAGACCTCTGCAGCGTACTTCTGTTGGGTTACAGCAGTGCAGCAGAGGAAAACTGCATGGTAGTCGAATGGTTAGTGTGGGTCTACATCACACAGGGCTGGGAGGTACTGTGGGAAGGCAGTCTTTCCCCTCTCGCTGCTTGGCTCTATGTCTCTCTGTCATTACCCCATATAACTGGGCAGGCTTACGCTTTTTTGGACAGGGCCTCTGTAGGGGGCGATACATCTAAAACACTTTAGGACGATGTCTTTCTGTGCGTCCGGCATTCAACACACACAGGTTGGACACAATTCGGCTAAAACACTACAAGTACTAAATACAATAACCTCATGTGTAACACAACACCTGTTTTACATTTCACCTAGGGAAGGTCGCTCTGCCATTTATCCGCATACTTTTGTGCTTTATGACTGGTTTTGCAGCTCTTAAGATTACCCACCCAGGTCCTGACACGTACTACGAGACACGCAGTTAATACAGTACTGTGCTAAACGCCTGTACTCTTATCGGTATGATTTAGCACATGCCATATAACATGAGATGAGTTCAGTGATATAATGGCTGTCTACTGGGTGGCCATAGAGGACTGTTATCAGCAGATGATCTGGTATCAGGGATCTGTACAGTAAGATGGGGTGGAGGGGGGGAAGAGGGATGAAGCTCAAGGACATCTTGGCAAAGCCCCTGGGGTCGTTGTCTGGTCTGAAGCGCCTATAGCAAAGCCACCTCTGTCTTACCTGCATCTTCACTGTGGAAGGTGCAGAACGACGAAGAGCGATAGCCCTGGAGAGAAAACGCACGAGAGATGCCCGTGACACAATTCTGGCTGGACAGACGAAAAGAGGCATGCGGAGGTAAGACTTGTATTCTCAAAGGGGGGTGGGGGTCCCACATGAGGGAGTAGTATGATAAGAGAGAATTCAGGGGAGGACAGTGTACCCAGATGAATGTGCAAGGTTACAATCTGCAATTTGTGTGTGTGTGTGTGTGTGTGTGCGCGCATGTGTGTTTGTTCAAGTACTGGTATGGCAACACCACAATACACAGAAACAATGAAAGAGAGTGAGAAGGCTGGTAATGAAGTGTTTATATATACACAAAGGCAAAAGATGAATACAATATACCTTTCTCTGTTATTTTTCTTTTTACAGAAATCTCCAGCGTTTTCGCTCAGGGAGAAAAGGCAGTACGTTTCTTTTAAACTTGAAAATAACAATAAAAGGAAACAAAAGAAAACCAAGTTTGTACTGAAGTTTATTCTTTTTTAAAAACATTTTCTTTCTTTCTTTAATTCGTTTTAGTTAAAGTTGGAAGGGGTGAGCACCCTCCGTGACTGTGTTTCAGTGTGCTGCAGAAAATCAC
>NC_137507.1:8810000-8820000 GCF_041902795.1 Electrophorus electricus
AGAGGGAAGTCTGAGAAAGGATGACCAAGTTGCCCTCAACAGGGACGCCACAGAGTATCGACGTAGCAATAACCGAAGTCTCAGGTCCGTAGTGAGGATCAGGAGTGCAGTGGGACTCTGGGAGTTTGTTTGGATAGCGGTGCAAGAGCCAGGGAGATGATCTGTGCTCTCCGGGAGGCAGGATAGAGAGGGAGACATGCAAAGCCCACAGGGACATTCCACAGAGCTGCAGTCCCCTGAGTGATCAGGTCTGCCCATAGCCAGCAATCATACAAATACCAGAGCGAGAAAGACAGGGAATCACTGCCTACGACACATGGATTGATGGAGACTCTCACAGACGCACGCAGACACGTACGTGCACACACAGACAGACACACTTTTCTCTGATCTGTTTCTGGTTATCACTGCATTTTTTTCTTGTTTTCATAGTGTATTCTCATAGGTATTCTAAGCTGAACACAGGCAGGGAGAGCAGTGTTAAAAGCCCAGCTCCTATAGTGACGCTCATAAATCCTTTGTGAGTGTGTGTGTGTGTGTGTGTGTGTGTGTGTGTGTGTGTAAGAGCAAGCATGTGTGGAAGAGGCCTGTGTTTAGTCTAAGCTTGGATATGCAGCCACAGCCTTGATAACTGAGCCCCATATTTCAGAGACCCAAGAGTGCCAAGCCAAAACAGTGTGTGTGTGTGTGTGTGTGTGTGTGTGTGTGTGTGTGTGGAAGATACAGAAGAAAAGACCATGTACAGTATGAGAGAAAAAGACAGGACGTTTAACTACATCCATTCCAGGCTTGCCTATATCAGATGGACTGGCATGTGTGCATCCAAGCATAAGGAACCACACCAAGAGTAATTATGACAGTAAAACAATATAATGAAATCATTTATGACATGCCATAGCCTCCTTGTGAAAACATCTTTGGTGCCAAGGGTGGGAATGACACGCGAATGGGCGTTTCCTTGGCACTGCCAACACACAGTGAGGGACTGCAGCCCTTAAACTACACACAAACACACACACACCATTAAATGTTTGTACAAAACACTTTCCTCTGGTCTTTAGACCAGCCACAACTGCATCTCTAGGTGCAAGTCAAACATATGTAGGACATTATTAGTCTGGACTCTCATTTCTGTCAGGGTTTGGTGCTGTGGCACATGGCATGACACTGATTTGGTGACCGCGTGTGTGTGTAAGCTCGCACGTGTGTGTATGCTACACCTAGCGTCTTCCACAGCTCAGCAGTCAACTCTGGACTTTCAGCAAAAGCGGGCAAGTCATGAGGCAACGTTTATTATGAGTTAAACAAGCTTGCATTTTATCACCCAGCAGTGCCCTCAGACAAGACACCCTTGGCCTGGAGATAGAGGCTCGGCCATAAACTGTGAGGGGATCGGCCTGAGTTTGAGCCTGAGAAAGTCGCCGGGGTGGGCTGGCTGACAGAAACGCACCACACACCCACCTCATCGTAACCCATCACCACTAATCTGTGAAAGGGTAACAGAGACCCTCATTTCCCTACCGATTCATTTATTAACAAGTGTGTCGAACAACAGTCACTCTGGAGCAGCCTTTTCTCAAGCAGCCGTACACATCTACTATACGTCAGTAAATAAAGAGGTCCCTTCTGCTAGTGTCTCTTTCCTACGCGAGATGTCCAGTCCTACTATGTAGATCATTACCTGTTCACTTTATGTAGTTGTTTTCTTATTAGAGATGTGCACACTGGTATCTGCTGAGTGAGTGGCTGACGGACGCGTTGGTGACGACACGCTGTCTGTGCCTCTCCCAACTTCGGGACTGTCCTGAATTACAGTGCAAGGCTCAATTACGACAAAGCATAAAACAATAGCAGCAAAAAGCCAACAGAAATCAAAGGCAACTCAGGATGTCCTGCCCTGCTCTCGGTTCTGCACTTCATTAACAATGTTGATAATATTATCCATAATCCCTTTCATAACAGTTAAAAAGCAAAGGATTTCTAAGGGAATTCCTAGCTGAGGGTTACCTAAAGTGTTGAACATCACTACGATTTCTGGCTATGGCACGACAATGCTGGAACTCTCTCAGGTGCCGCAATGAAAATGTTTAATTTTAGGTAAACTCAGCTAGAGCCGCAATGGCATGGAGTGATGAGACGTGACTCTAAAGCACATCAGCGTTGCTCGTTGTGGCTTAACCAAAATTAGCCCACCATCAATAACAGGAACAAAAAGAGCAGAGAAAGTAATTAAAAAAGGTGAAAAGTGAAAACGATCCTGCATCTAGAAGAGCAAACGTTCTACCATGTGTGCAGATTTATGGGAAATGTAGCAAGCGAAACCCAGAGAGAGCAAGTCTTCAAGTGAGGGGGCAAATACAGGGGGCAGGTTTTAGATATACTAGTAGTTAATGGGTTTGTCTTTTAATGCTGCGCCTCTGCTGGTTTTCTTAGCCTCGTCCCTGTGCTTTAGTGTGTGTGTGTGTGTGTGTGTGTGTGTGTGTACGCGTGTAGAAAGGGGACGTGCCACCCCGGATGCCGAGGCAGGGATAACCCCCTGCTGAGATCTATTTATCTGAGCGGATGTTCACTCTCCCTTCACGCTCTGCTCCGTCCTGTCCTTCCCGTCTGCCGTCTGAGAGCACGTGTGGACGCGCATCGCTGTCCTGGAGCCGTCAGCCATGCTGGGTATGGAGGAGGAGGTCCAGTTAAAAGGGGGCGGAGTCAGGAAGGGTTGGCGAGGAGGTCCTCCCAGGAGAGCAGCTCTCGGCCGGGCGGCGGTCAGCACGACTCCTCCAGAGCGTTGACCACCTGCTCCAGGATGTCAGGGCAGTGGTCGGCAATCTGCTGCAGGACGGAGTTGGCGTAGTCCTGCAGCTCTGCGCTCTCCCGCTCACACTGCTCCAACTCGGACTCCAGCTGCAAGGGAGAGAAGCAGATTGGCTGTCTGAAGTGTCAACCAGCTTTGGTGTGTGTTCCATTAAAATATCTCTGTAAAGCATCACACTTCTACAGAGTGACTCCTTCTGAACCATCATACAAATCTAAACTTGGAAGTCATTTGTAAGGTGCAATTTTACACTCATTACAAGAAACCGGCACTAAAATGGGAATATTTTACTGAAATGAAAATCACAGGTGGGGTTATCATTAATGCGGAGATCCTTTTTCCAAATGATTTATGAAGACTTGGATCCAGAAGGGAACTGAGAGGAAAGAAAGGTGAGGCTCAGGGATAGACACAGTCAAGGTTGTCAGGAA
Source organism: Electrophorus electricus (assembly GCF_041902795.1). Lineage (NCBI taxonomy): Eukaryota > Metazoa > Chordata > Actinopteri > Gymnotiformes > Gymnotidae > Electrophorus > Electrophorus electricus. The sequence continues at coordinate 8,813,241 of NC_137507.1, forward strand.
ACCCGGCGTACAGTAGCAACAGGTGCCTCGTAACCCCCCCACAAAAACAAAACAAGTCAAGGCAGGGATTAATACATGCAGACGGGGATGATCGTCTCAACACAGCATGACAGAAGAGCACAGAGTCAGTCAGCACCAGTCTGGCTGATGATGGAGAGAGAAAAGTTCAAATGGTACATCACTTAAGTAAAGGCAAAATAAGAAAGAACAGAAAGAAGTTGTATACGTATACAGACACAGACACACAATCACCCAGCTAGGCGGCTTGGTCATCCATTCACTTCACCAAAGCAGATGGGGTGCTGTTCTTTTACTCTCAGAGAGCGCTCCGATGCATTTTAAAATCGCTTTTCGGCCATGTTAAGCGGAATATTTTGTGAAAAACCCACAAAACTATTTTCTTTGGCTCTCCTAGAGCCATAAAGTCAAACCTAACAAGCTTAATGATGAAGACATCCGTAACAACAATTAGACGGCATATTAATACATCATAAAAAAACTATTCCATTTCATATGCGTCCTTATGTAATCCTGGACTGCACTGCCATTTCATAATTAATCAAATAAAACACATCGTGCTTCGTAAGTGGCAGAGAAGACCAGTACTCGTATGACAGCAGGCAAACTCTCCAAGCCAGGAATAAGAGTGACAGGCAGCCATTCCTGGTGTGCAGAGCTAGTGCTAACGTTACGCTCTGGTTGCTTAGGCTCCAGTGGACGGGGGAGTCCGTGACATATATGCTTAGGAAAGACTTCCCATATCTGGCCCTCTACACCACGGCAGTGTGGGGAAAGGATTACACTCCTGAACGAAGCTTGAGCCAAGACTCAATGGGCACAGTCAGAATGTAAATGCACTACCACCACATCACAAGAATAAAGAATAAAATACATCAGAATAGAAAGGAGCATATTTACTAATCCAAGTACAGAGAGAAAGAGCCTCCACAGTAAACACACAAATACACCCAGAAATACTTAAGCTGAATAATTAATTATATTCTATTAATTTACCTGAGAGCTACACGTGCACAAGTGTGCTTGCTTACATCATGGCCACTATAAAAAACAAACAAAAAAAACCAAAACAAACAAACCTCAGACTTCCTTCTAGTTTTGAAGGGAGAGCAACAAGGGAAAGTTCTGGTCAGGGCTAAACTGAGCTTCTGTATCGGATCCAAGGCTGACCCGAGTTTCAGAGCTCTACAGTTCCAGGGCCGCGGCCCGCTCCGCCTAGCCCAGACTCGGCCGCGTGATCCAGGCCTCGCCACCACGCCCCCGGGAACCTAGGGTCTGACACGTCTGCCGCGGGAAAATAAAGACGTGTTGGAGAGGAACGGGTGTGGCGGAGAAAGAGAGCATTGAGTCACGAGAGGAGGGTTAATGAGGCCCGTCGGCACAGTGATGTATGGTGGTTGCGGCGAGGTGGAGGGGTGCAGGCGAGCAGGCGGGCACGTCGCCTCTCTAAGCTCCATTAAGAACAGGCAGCAGGGAACTGGAGCAAAATGAAGACCCAAGCTGGGTGAGGGGCTCAGAGCACACATGCACAAGCCGCTCCTAAGGGCACTTGCTCATTTTACATATCAGTAAGTGCAGTTTAAATGACGACATTCAACGATGAGCCTCGACCAGAACAGAAATAGCACTCATGCTCTTGTTCTATAAGACAGGAGAACTGACAGATTTGCAGGCCAAACTGGCCATGCTGACAAACGAGGATGCCTGACAAACGTCACACAGCAACACAAACACACACACACACACACACAGAATACAGATATACACAGAAATGCAGAATAGATGTACATTTGTCAGAATGACATCTGCAGACCATTTTTCTAGACACTGATTAAGACCAGGGTTTAGGCTTAAAAGACTTTCAAAGCAGAATCCCCAGTGATGGTGTAATTTATTCAAAGAGCCGTTCCATAACTTTTACATGTCAGCTGACTCTATGAAACAGAATAACCAAGCTCTCTGGGTTTGACCAAGGCGTACCGGGGTAGTCAGACTTTCTTCCCATTTTACTGCGTGTATTTAGCAAAAATCCTCTGAAAAAACAGCGCAGTAAAGATAACATTTAAAGCTGTAGATAAAGGGGAGGTATCTGTCTTACTATCTGTCTCCAAACGGGTTTCCTCTATCAGCCTTGACCCAAAAATGGGAGTGAAGGCTAGAGGAGAAAATAGAGAGAGAGAGAGAGAGAGAGAGAGAGAGAGAGAGAGAGAGAGAGCGAGAGAGCGAGCGAGAGAGAGAGAGAGAGAGAGAGAGAGAGAGAGAGAGAGAGAGAGCGCGAGCGCATGAGTGTGCACAGATGGGCTGGAAACAGCAGAGGATGTTTTTCCTGTGTATTAGACTCTTATCACTGTGGATTGTTATCAGGTGTTATCACACCTTTACCACTACGGTTCCCTCGGTGCTGCTCAGCCACAGATAAACAACTGCTGGATTAATGGGGGCAGAAAGCGCTCATTTTCTAGGTTATACCAAAGTACCAGGATGAGGTACAAAAATCACCTGAGGATCAGGAACAAGGCTGTTCCATACTGGTGTGCGCAAAGAATCACTCTGCAACGATACTGGATTAGACATAGTGTCATAGACGACGCCTGCTTCCACCCGACATTTCCGACACTTGGTGTTCCGCCTGCCCCTCTGGTCCCATTGGCGCTCGTCACCATTTCACCTTTGACCTCTCCATCACTTCTCGTGGTATTGACTTCCAGCTCCCCTTCCACCTCACAGTTCCTTGCATTCCCTTTAGGAGAGGGAAGGAAAGGATGAGAGAATGGTGGAGTAAGACAGGGGGAAGCGGGGCTAGAAAAGAGTGCTTCCTGAACAGGGTGTTTAAGGCAGAAGGGGCGAAGAAGACAGCCCCAGCCTGTCCAGGGCCTGGCCTTGGCTGCAATCAGACAGAGTTTCTATCACTGCCAGGACCAAGAGAAAGGGAGGGAGACAGAAAAAGTATGAGAGGAAGAGAGAGGGAAGGAGGGAGAGGGAGGGGTGAGAGAGACCAAGCGGCCAAGTCTAGATCTGCTGAAGCAATCAAGCCCCTGTCAATAAATCTGCATAAGAAAAAGCCAAGAGTCCTTCCTCTAAATGACACGGTCAGAGGATTCGGAAAGCAAACAGTATTTCTTTGGGAATGTAGTGGTGCTTTCATGGAGACATTTAAGAGTTATCCTCATGTCGCGCTACCCGAATGCATAAATTGCTCATTTTAAGAAAATCCCCCAAAATGCTGGTGTTCCCTCTAAGCCCTCCCAATAAATGGACCTCTAACTCCACTAAAATCCCCTCTCCCCACAACGATGTTCCAATACTTCCCACTGGAGCTCCCTCTATAGTCCTGTAGTGTGGCTCACCCCTACAGCCTGTCTGGCAGGCTGACACAGTGCTCCCTGGTGACAGCTCTGTGCAGTGTATCCTTGGGAAACCTCTGGTCTTTCAAGTTTGGATCAGCTGGGTTAAAAGGTTAAAGGTTCGAACGAGCACCCAAATGCAGTAAGCAGCTTTTTGTTTCACTGATTCACTAGGGCCAGAAAAATAACCGTTTGCACGACGTTAACCACACTTAAGAACTAATAGTGGACTTTGGGAAACAGAACCACCACTACCGTCAGTCGGGCTAGTGTAGACAGGGTCATCAGCTCCAGGTTCCTCGGTGTGGTCATTACCGAGAAACACACACACACACATCCGCGTACATGCCGGAGGTGTGGTGACGTAGGCACAGCTGCACCTCTTCCACCTCAGAAAGCTGGTATGAAACTCCTAAATGAGCATACACACTGTCTGGGTGCATTACTGCTTGCACAGGAACTGCTCAACACATCACCAGGACTTAAAAGAAACGTGTAAAAACCTCCCTCTTCACCACAGAGGTTGTGTAAGGGTCTAACCACCTCTCCTGACTCCCGTTTAAGTGCGATCAGCCAATAAAAAGGTGATTTGAATTGGTTTGGTGCTGAACAGAGCAGAAGAGACAAGCACTGCCATGAACTTCAATTGAGAACCTCACTGAATCCACTGGAACTGAAAGTAATGTTTCCCAAGCAGGAGGGAAAGTGTGTGTGGTACAGTGCACACATATTCGCAGAAATGCTGCATGTTCCAGTGATACTGTACATTACCTTATATTTCTGGCAGGGCTTTTCCCATGTAATATTCCAACACAAATATTCCCATGCACGTCTCATGCAACAGACAGTTGTATATCTAGAACCTACTCAGAGGAGAGGTACCCTTTGCGCTCCTGCTAAGAGGTACTTAAAGACCCCCCCCCCAACCCCCTGCTCTACACAGTGATGTTGTCTTTCCATCCCTTCTTCATTTGTCATTCCTCATTTTTTCCTTATATTTTTCAATGATGCACTCAAACACACTCTGGTGGTCTTAATGACACTCCCCATAATAGTGGTCCCGGCCAATCAGTGCCCACTCTCATGCTCCGAGGGGAGGGGTCTGCAGTCGTTTCTAAACAAGACCAACCACAACCGATTGCAAACGCCTCGGGTGTGAGCTGTGGGCGGGTCTATGCAGTGCATGAGTCGAGCCTCAGGGCTAATGTGGGCAGGCTGGACACACAAGTCACCCTACCTACTCCCTCCCAGCCACAACTCTGAAGCGGAAACTAGTGGGAGTACTCTGTGTGTGTGTGGGGCGTAAACTTGGAATTCCATCATGATCATAAACCTATTCTGAAATAACTTTAGTATACACACCCTCCACAACATGATGAAAGCCCAGTGTTGATTTTACACTGCTTTCCTGGCTGGGTCAGATGTGCAGGGGGCGTTTCAGGCCGAACAGAGACTGGCATGATGGCAGCACATTCATCCACTCACTTACTCACTATAAACCAGACAGTGTGAATAGCACCAATGCGAAATGATGTAATATGATTGGCTCGCCTCCTGCCAATCAACAGCAGTTCAAATCAATGTTCTGCCCAAACATGAGCTCCTCATGCTGAGAGTCAAGGGCGACGGCCCATTAAATTAACTTAACAGATCAAGAAGCATGTGTTAAATTGTCCTTCATAACCACAGAGGTTCATAAAAACTCCCCACCTAAGTACATCTATTGACATTAATCTGATAGGCCCTGCGTGTGTTCTGACAAAGTTAATGCATTAGCTAAGCTAACAACAGCAAATGCTTAACCCTAGGGTAGTCTTGCTCCATTTAATACAATGCTGTCAAAAGCATGCAAGAAGCCAATAGCGTAGACTATTGATAAATGACTTTTTACCAGGAAAATTGTACTTTGCGCTTTTGCACAATAATCAGTCTCACAGTACTATATGCATGAAGCATTTTAAAGTTTTGACTTGAAATAATATCAACCTTGCTTGTGAAGCAAACAAAGAACAAAAACATCTAAATGTTTCTCTTTGTAAGAGAAAGTTATTTTTAGGTTCAGATATTCATAAATGGTATTAATTATGCTGATATTGTAATAGCCAAAAATCACAATGAATTTACTTAAAAACTTGATTTGGCTGAGATGTGTTGATTCTATTCGGGGATTATTTCCTCAACACATTACTCTCCCAACCAGAGGTGCCTTGTCACGCGAAACACAGCATGATGCCTCCTCACTCACAGACAGGTGGGAAAGCAAAGGGCAGTTGGACAGATCCACACACTCCCAAACTCCACATTTAGGGGACTGACAAGGTTTTCCTTACATTTTCAGGATTAGCACTCAGCGAAATTAGTTATTTTAAGGGAAAAAAAATTGCCTTTAACATCACTATTTGAGGAACGGTGGGAGGGAGGAAGAGAAAGAAGATGATCTTTAGAAATGAGGACTGAATTGTAACATGATTTCATGTCAGAAAGAATAGAGTATGCAGACAAATCACATAATAAACATATCTAAATAAATCTAAGTAACTGACATACAGTGTTAGACAAAGTTCTTTTTTTTTTTACCCCCCCATACTCTCGTACTCTAAAATTTCTTGGCATATATATATATTTTTTTTGTATCAGAATTTGAGTTACATAATGTTTTGTATACAAATAAACACAAGAGCCCATAATGCTTTCTTATGTCTGGTGTCTCTTGATGCGTTTTCTATAAGGCCTGCCACCTTATACTTATCCAATCCCTGCATGCTAACAACTGCCACTAACCCAATCACTGCCCGCCATCTTATATTTACCCAATCCCTGCCTGCCACTTACCAAATCCCTTTGTCACCTTATATTTACTGCATTCTGCCACCACCTGCAACTAACCTAATCCCTGCCTGCCACTTTATAATTACCCAGTCCCTGCATGCCACCACCTGCCACTAACCTAATCCCTGCTAGCCACCTTATATTTACCTGCCATTTTATATTGACCCAATCCCTGCCAGCCACCCAATGCCACTTACACTGTTCCTTCCTGCAATCTCAATAAGAATACTCTGCATCTAGCTGTTGACTTCGCAAGCAGTATGTTGATCTCCATGCTGGACGAGGAAGAGGACGAAGTAACCCTGCTTGTGCATCTTAGTGGCCGATTTCATCTATTCTTCTCCAAGTCACCTCTAATATTCTGACCGATATCACAACCATTCAGTATGGAAACGAGTCTATTTCTGCTCCAGACTGTAAAACAACTAAGACAGAGTGTAAAAGAAATGAGAGAGTGAAAGAAAGAATGTGGGAACAAGCAGACAAATGTGAAGATAAAGAGAGTGCATTTGGAGGCAAAGGCTCCACTTACATCAGACAAATGTGCAGGCTTCATGGGACTCCATTAA